>NC_071387.1:84990339-85202636 GCF_022682495.2 Desmodus rotundus
TAAAACCACAATGAGGTATCATCTCACACCAGTCAGAATGGCCAACATAAACAAATCCACAAACAAATGTTGGAGAGGATGTGGAGAAAAGGGAACCCTCGTGCACTGTTGGTGGGAATGCAGACTGGTGAGGTCACTGTGGAAAACAGTATGGAATTTCCTCAGAAAACTAAAAATGGAACTGCCCTTTGACCCAGTAATTCTGCTGCTGGGATTATACCCTAAGAACACTGAAACACCAATCCAAAAGAATCTGTGCACCCCAATGTTCATAGCAGCACAATTTACAATAGCCAAGTACTGGAAGCAACCTAAGTGCCCATCAGCAAACGAGTGGATCCAAAAACTATGGTATATTTACACAATGGAATTCTACGCAGCAGAGAGAAAGAAGGAGCTTATACCCTTTGCAACAGCATGGATGAAACTGGAGAGCATTATGCTAAGTGAAATAAGCCAGGAAGTGAGGGACAAATACCATATGATCTCACCTTTAACTGCAACATAAGAAATAGAAGGAAAAAGCAAACAAAATATAACCAGAGACATTGAAGTTAAGAACAATCTAACAATAGCCAGGGCGGGGGTGCGGGGTGGGGACGGGGACAGTGGGTAGAGGGGATTACAGGAACTACTATAAAGGACACATGGACAAAACCAAGGGGGAGGGTGGAGAGAGGGGAGGGAGGTGGGTTCAGCTGGGGTGGGGTGGAGGGATGGGGAGAAAAGGCATACAACTGTAATTGAATAACAATAAAAAAAAAAAGAAAAAAAGAAAAAAAGAAAACCTCAATGAATTGGAAAAGGACTGACATTTTCCACAGGGATTTTTTTTTAAAACATAAATAAAATTAGTACTGTTTCCGTACAACCCAGTCACTCGTAAGTGTTGACACTGCCCAAACAGTTAGAAGTGGTGAGTTTATGTGTTTTATTTGATATGGCAGAAAATGTGTCTGAAAAAATGAAACACTGACAAATTTAAATCAAACCATAAACAATGCTGTTGTTCAGTGTAGTAAAGATAGATTGGAGAACTTATGGGACAAGCTGCAGGGAAAACACAAGTTATTTATGGTGTTTCCAAGGGTAGTTGATTAGAACAAAGATATAAATAATACAACCCAGATAGCTATATTTACTCATGGAGCTGATCAGAATTTTCATGAGACTGCAGAACTTATGGATACAGTGTTCATGATAAGCACATTAGGAAATTATTCTCTTCTGTGTTCTGTAAAAAGTTTAATGTAGATTGGTTAAAATAACACATGTGACCCTCAGTGGTCATTGTGAATGTGGCACTTTTTACTCAATGAAACTCAATATTCTGCAAGCCCATAAGCTTAAGCCCATTCATCATATCACATCACTTCTATCTTTCTCCAGGAAGGAGGATTTTGTAAAAATTTACCAAAGAAACAGTCATGAAACTAACATCGTGACACAGACCCACTCCCCTGAGCTGAATGGCATACAATCCCATGCTTTTCTCAATGAATTAAATTCTGGAGGACATGTCAGGGTGAGAGGATCCCAGGAAAAATCCTCCCCTTGGCTCACCAACTAACACTACATCCAAGACTTGGCCTTTCTGGTTGACATCATAAGGCATCTACTCTAGGTTCTTCATGTAAGTAAGTGGACTCATACAGCATTTGTCCATCCATCACTCGCTAATTTCACTTAGCCCAATGTCTTTATGGTTCATCCAGGTTGTAGCATGTATAAGACTGAATAATATACTACATTTTGTTTTTTAACCTTTGGTGGACAGCTGGGTTGCTTCCACCTTTCGGTTAATAGGAACAATGCTGCTATGGATATGTGTGTATAATTCTTTGAAACCCTGCTTTCAATTCTTTTGAGTAGACAGCCAGAAGTGAAATTGCTGGATCATATAGTAAGTCTATGTTAACTTTTTTTTGAGGAACACCATACTGGTTTCCATAGCAGCTGCACCATTTTACATTCCCATCAAGAGAGCACAAGTGTTCCAATTTCTCCATATTCTCACTGACACTTGTTATTTTCTGTATTTTTTTTTAAGGCATCCATCCTAATGGGTGTGAGGTGGTACAGCACTGTGGTTTTGATTTGCATTTCCCTAACAACTCGTGATGTCATGTGCTTATTAGCCAGTTGCGTCTCCTTTGGAGAAAAGTCTACTTAAGTCCTTTGCCCATTTTGTAATTGGGTTTTTTTTGTTGTTGTTGTTGAGTTGTAGACATTCTTTATATATTCTGAACATTAATCCCTTATCAGCTAAATAATCAGCAAATATTTTCTCCCATTTTATGGTTTGCTTTGCACTCTGTTGATAATATGCACAGAGTTTTTAACTTTGATGAAATCCAATTTGTCTATTTTTATCTTTTGTTTCCTGTGCTTTTGGTGTCATATCCAAAAAACCATTGCCAGATCCAATGTCACTTAGATTTCCCACTGTTTTCTTCTAAAGAGTTTTGTAGTCTCCGTTCTCATATTAAGGTCTTCGACCCACTTAAAGGTAATTTTTGTATATATGTAAGGCAAGGATCCAACTTCATTCTCTATCAGGTAGAATGTAGTTTGCCAGCACCATTTTTTGAAAGGGGCTTTTTTTTCAGTTGTTTATGCTATTACAGTTGTTCCTTCCCTTTCCCCACCTCTACCCAACCTCATCCTCTCCCCAACCCAAGTCAATCCCCATATTGTTGTCCATCTCCATGAGTTATGCATAAATGTCCTTCGGTTAACCACTTCACTATCTTTCATCCTGCTCCCCACTCCCATCTGGCAGCTGTCAGTCTATTCCACGTATCTATACTCACTTTTATCATGTATGTTACTTTACTGTGTTCACAAACAATACAATGAAGTAATGGGCAAAGGACCTGAATAGACACTTCTTCAAAGAGGACATGCAGATGGCCCATAGACATATGAAAAGATGCTCAATGTCACTAATCATCAGAGAAACGAAAATTAAAACCACAATGAAATATCACCTCACACCTGTCTGAATGGCTAGCATCAATAAAGCAACAATTAACAAGTGTTGTAGACGATGTGGAAAAAAGGGAACCCTAGTGCACTGTTGGTGGGAACGCAGTCTGGTGCAGCCACTGTGGAAAATAGTATGGAGTTTCCTCAAAAAATTAAAAATGTAACACTATTTCGACCCAGTGATTCCACTTCTGGGAATATATCCTTAGGGTCCCGAAACACATATACAAAATAATGTATGTGCTCCTATGTTCACAGCAGTGGTATTTACAATAGCCAAGATCTGGAAACAGCCTTAGTGCCCATTAGTAGATGAGTGGATAAAAAAGCTGTGGTATATTTACACAAAGGATTACTATGCAGCAGTAAAAAAGAAGAAACTCCTACATTTTGTGACAGCATAGATGGAGCTGGAGAGTATCATGCTAAGTGAATAAAGCCAGTCAGTGAAAGACAAATACCACACGGTATCACTCATATATGGAAAGGGGCTATCTTAAATACTTACATAAACCTACGATTTAATTCACTCCTTCTTTCCTAAAGATTTTTCTTTAGGAAATATGTTTGGTAAGAAATTTTCTGTAACACTTTCCTATGCTGCAATCAGTTTGCAGAAATCAAAGACTGATTGTCTCTTTACATTTGTGGAGCTGAAGATAACCACCTCCTACGGCCTCCAGGAATATAAAATTTGTGATCTTAAATTTTATAAAAATGATATGGCCTGTTCAATTTGCCTTTCTCAATTAATACTGATATATGGGCAAAGAGCTATAGAAATGGAATAAAGTGCAGTGCAGTATGACAATAAACTAAACATGACTGATGTGGAATCTCAGATTTCTATGAACATCTCATGAATAGTTAACCTAAATAGAAAGTCTCTTTATTCTACACCAGTTTGGAAGTAATTGTGTTTATGAAGACCTATTTTCCATTATGAAATTAAATGAGATACCACCAGGGCTCAGTGCAGCACCACATTACAACCTGAGAAAGAAGAAGTGCCCCTGAGACCTGGTGGGGAAAGGAAGGGGTCGGATTTTAAGTCCAAATGCAAACAGACACACTAGAGAAAACTTATTTCAGTTCATGTTTTATTAATTATGAATATTAAATTTCAGTATTAGCTCAGAGTTCGGTATCGTTCTCACTAGCATCTGAGTTCAGGATCACTCAAGTGCCACCTCTAGATAAAGTCCTAGGGACTGACAAAGTTAAACAATGGAATTAAACAAAAGTATTCCACTGTGACAACACCCCTACCACATGCAGATCTCAGAGCTCTATGAGACTCTATTCAAACTCTCACTGTTGTCCATCCCAACAGCCTGCAGCACAAAGCCCTGACTCCTGGCCAGGCCTGCTCTGAGGTTCAGAGACTTTTTGTAACTTGCCCTAAGTCACTAAGTTATGCTGCAGAAATTGGGTTCAAAACTAACTCTGCCTGATTCTGCTATGCAATAAGAAAAGAGCAAATCATAAAATAAATGCATGGTTTCAATTTATTTGATAATAAAAGGTGTGTGTGGTGTATATAAGTAGGTATACAATATAAATAGGCATACACACATATCATATATGCCCCAAAAGTTAAGTGTCTCTGTACAAGTCAGCCTTGCTTATTATTTCCAAAGTGTTCTGCACTGTGTAGGTAATATGACACTGGAATAGGAATAAAAGTGCTCCAGCATTCCAGAACACCAGAGTGCAGGTAGACAAAAGAGCCAGCCACTAAGTAAAAGGAACCAAGCCACCCCCTGCCTGTGTTCCCAGGAGGCATGCAGACACCAGGAAGCTGCAGTTTCCTTGAGATAGCTGCAGTCCTCAGAGGTTATGGTATCCTCAAATAACACCCAGGACACTCCTGTAGGTACTCCACTGTACTGTTGAATCAGAGAAATGTGCACTTGAGCTGAGAACTTCCACAAAACTTCACAGGCTCCTGCTAAAAAACAAGGACCTCAACCGTTCTTAGGGGGGGAGTAAACTTACAGCAGCTTCCACAAAAAACTACTATTCCTGAGTCACTTTATCACCTACAAGGAAAGGGTATTCTGTGGTGTTTCATGAACCTGCATGCAGATGCACCAGAGCAACAAGGAGAAATTGAGATCCAAAGCCACACTACCATGGTACGAAAAAAAGGAACCATTTGGCCCCTTCTAATGTGGGGATGCTCCGGAGAAGCCAGCTCTCTAAGGCTTTCTGCTTTGGCTCTGTAAACAATAAGACTGACTTAGTGGGTCTGAGGCAGGCCCTAAGGTTCTGCACTTTTATTGGGCTCCAACATTCACACAAAGAGACAGTGGGATCTGTTGACCCACTGCTGTAAAACATGAGACAGTAGGCGATTTTTAATGCAGCAATAGAATGTACATCACCAAATGGGTATCTGCCACTTCATAATAGCCAACCTCATTTTGTAATTCCTCTTTTGGACCTAATTTCCAAGGAACAACACATTTGTTCATTTGTTCAAATACTTATTTCATATTCCTGTTTAGGTATGTGGATACAGTTGTGAATTAAACAAAGCCCCTGACTCCTGTTCAGAAGTCCACAATAAGCAAACAAGTAACACTGATAGGCACTAGGGAAGAAAAGAGTATCAGGGAGTGGGGTGGGAAGTTTACACGGGACAGCTGTGGAGGGGCTCTGCGGTGACCTAAAGTTGGAACCAGAGAAACACAGGGAGAGACATGAACAGCAGAAGAGCAGCCTGAGAGGAGCAGGGCAAGATCCCACAGGAATATGAGCCTGGAAGGACCAGAGTTTACTGTGAGGTTGACAGGAAGCCACTGAGCATCCAAGAGCATATTCTGCAAATGATGTTGTAAGAATCTTATCCTCTAGTGAAGATCTGGGTTTGAAGATAAGCCACGGTCATTGTGAGCCAAGAGGAAGGAGGTAAGCAAATGTTCATACTATTTTCAGCAGGGTACCAACTGGCTCAGAGAGAAATTGTAAAACAAGTCCCAAAAGCTTTCAATGCCTGTCACAGGCTGCTCAACCTCCACTGCCTCCATTAAAATCCTGGCCTTTCTTTTGGAGAAGCCCTCACTTGTATGAAGCCTGGGACGGTAGAAGACCCCACCAATGGAGGCCAAAAGGCCAGATCTTTCTCTCTGTCCTGGCACAGCTGGGCAGGCATCACTGGGAGGGGAGTCCTGACTGGGTGACCTTGTAACATGAAGACTTTCTGAGCTTACAGGCAATGCAGGGGAGTGATGTGCAGACCTGCTGATTCTTGTATTGTGAGCCCAACCATGGGTGGATTGTCTAGTTCTATTTTGTGCTCTAAGCACTGTTCTATGGCCGTCTATTGATTCTGGGAACCTTACAATATATTTTCTGTCCATTTAGGTTGGCCAGAGTCAATTTCTTTTACATGCTTTCCAACATCATGAATGATACAATAACTAGTGTTGTTTTTCTATCTTTCAAAAACAGATGAAACTCAATGGGAGTTTATGTTTTACATTTTGCAAATAAAATCCATTTGTTCAATCACTAATTTATTGGTTGAGTGACCTAATGTGTGCCAGGCACTGTCCCAGGTGCTGAACAAACAGTGGTGAACCAAATAGGCCATCCCTATCTTATGAAACTTACTGTCTAAAAGGCAAAGAGGGAAGAAAGGGGGCAATAAACAAAGCATTTAGGAAAGAAGTGAGGTTGTAATGAGTGTTATGGAGAGAATTTAAGACAGGAAAACGTCCTGAGGCAATCACTAGATGGTTAATTCAGATTAGGTGGGGGGGGAGGATCTGTTGGATAAATGTGAGGCCCGTGTCTGAATGCTAACAAGTGGCCACATGAAGACCAGGTAGAACATGGAATGAAGAGATCAGCCATGCAAAGGCCCTGAGAGGAAGCCAAGTTCAGCATGATCAAGTACAAGAGAAGAGGCCACTGAAGCTACCAGGAGAAGGATGTGAGGTTGGACAGGCAGGGTGTAGATCACACAGATGCAGTATAGGTTTACATCTTACTCTATGATTGACCTTGGAGGGTTTTGAGTGGAAAGTGACATAACTCAATTTGCATTTTAGAAGACCCTTTGTAAGCTTGGAAGAAAAGAGATTACGGGGCATGATAAAAGCGAGGTGCCCAGTAGGAGGCTACTGTTCCTCTCCAAGTGTGGGGGACTGAACTAAGGTAGTGAAGGAAGGGGCAGGGGTTGACATTTGGGGCAAGTATTGTCCAAAGTTGCTAGTGAAATGGATGTGAGAAAGAGAAAATAATCTAGTGCCTAGATTTCTGGCTTAAGTGCATGAATAGAAAGTGTACTGTTTCCTGACACTGGAGAGAAAGGAGGTGATGGGGTGTACTCTGGCCATGTGAAGTATGTCTTTTACTTATGTAAGTGGGCATGTGACTGTCCAGTCTGTTTATTAATGATCACTATTATATAGATGGCATTAAAGCCAGGGGTCTGGATGAGACCACCTAGAGCGACTGTTCACAGATAAAGGAGCAGAGAAGGATCAGCAACAGTGTAAGAAGTGCCCACTGAAGTGGACCCAGGTAGGAAGAATGAAGGAAGAAGGTGATGCTCAGCAGTAGCCAGTGATTTTTGGACACTTACCCCACCACCATTCACCCAGCCTTCTTCCAATTAAGTGAGGAGGAGTCTTTTAGAAAAATTTCCTCACTGAAATAAAGATACCAAGGAACAAACAGGCTTCCTCCATGATGGCATCATGTCTACATGTGACACCTGGAGCAATGATAGCCACCTTATAACTTAAAGAAACCAGCAAAAGCTGAATTCTCAACTTTATCACAAAGGATCATAAAACCTAAGCTGGGTAGGGAGAGGAGGTATGTGGCTGAGAGTGAAAGTGTCCACAGACTTGAGGATTCAATGAGGTCTAAGGAGAACTTGAAGGTTAGGATGTTGGAGGTGCAAAAAATGTAGATTCAGAAGGGAGACGTTATTGATGATGTTGAAGCCACAGGTATAACCATGGGGTACTGGGCTAAGATGGGAAGGAGGAAAAGACCTCTGTAGGTATAATCACAGATAGAGAGCTGAAATTTGGTCTTGTAGACAGCATGAGGTAACGTACAAAAAGTGCTTGCCACAGTTCCTGGAACAGGTTTTCGGTGTCTTAAAACCCACTGAATAGAAAATCCTAGGATACTGGGGAACCTATCATTCTAAATGGAAAAATTAGTATTTTCTTAGCCAACCCAAGAGCTCTACTAATTTCTTAAAATACAATATAACAGCTGGAACATAATCAACAAAAGAAAAAAACAAAATATAACTAGAGACACTGAAGTTAAGAACAGTCTAACAATAGCCAGAGGGGAGTGGGGAGGGGACAGTGGGGAGAAGGGTTTTCAGGAACTACTATAAAGGACACAAGGACAAAACTGAGGGGGAGGGTGGAAGCAAGGGAGGGAGGTGGGTTTGGCTGGGGTGGGGAGAAAATGCAGACAACTGTAATTGAACAACAATAAAATAATTTTAAAAATACAATATAACAGTCTAACATGATTTCTGCATAATATTTAGCATTTTAAATACTAATTACCTAATTCTTCAACACTTAATGAATTCATTAGGGAGTATGTTTGTGCGGAGAAAACAAATCTATCAAATATGAATTATGTTTCCTTCTGTGTGGTATTAAACATATAACATAATGAAAATAAAGAATTCTCTAACTGTTCACTGGTCAAATGAAAAGTCTGGTGGTGGGGAGAGCAGTTAAGAGTCCTGGAGAAGGTGGAGGTCTACAACAGCCTGCTGGCTGGTGAAAGAGTGAGCAGAAGTGCAAACACCCAAGGTTCATTCATGTACAAATCTAATCCTCTTCTTGACAGTGAGATTCTGGAAGTAGGTAGCTCTGAACCATTGTTTAAAGACACATACAAAATAACAGGATGAAAACACTCAAAAGGTGTGTTTTGTCTTGTTTCTTTTGCTTGTGATCTATCAATAATACAAAAATAACTTTGTTACTTAGTTTTTAAATGGCCAATTATTTTCCTTTACATACTAAGCATCATCCAAAGGTGACCAACATGTTTTTTTAATCGTTAAGAACCATCATAAACTCAACAGATTTTAACATAGGTGATGCGCATTAGAATCCACTGCAGTTATTATCTCCATTAATGCTCAAACTACCCCACTGATGACCAGTAAGAACTTCCTTAGATTGGCTTTAGAGTCCTTTCACCATGATCTTAACCGCCTTTGATAACTTCTTGTTATCTGGCATCACAAAATGTTAGACTTCATCATGTCTATCTATCTCCTCACCAGACCCTGAATCAGCCACTTCCCCAGAGCCCCTATTCCTTTCAGTGGAGCTGCATTTTAAAGTTTAAATCTGCTCATATCACAATCAAGTTTACTTATGATAGCTATGAATTCATGTGCATGTTCTGCATGTTCTTTCCAACAGGCGATAAGCATCAAGAATGAGCATTAACAAACGAGCATGGAGATGCTCTTTGGCAGTGAGATCTGCACTGTGTGACACTAGCAGATCTTCCACTTTTTCGCTGTCCACTTTATTAATAAACCCAGCCTCTTTAACAAGACCTACAATTTTTACTGCTTTGATTTAACCACTTCTTTGAAATTTACCAGTGAACCACAAAATTCTGGGGCCACTTTTCTCAAGGCTGCATAAAGATCACAAACAGCCACCCTATAACATCAGAAACCAAGTTCCTTCTATGTTTCTCCTTTGCTATCCCTCAGCCTGCATCTCTATTCTCCAGGTTATTGCATAGTCTAAACAGGCTGAAGCCTTGCCATCATGTTTGCAAACCAGACAGCAGGAAAAAGGGGGAAGGGCAAGAGTGTGCTCTGTTTTCAGAACCACTGATTAAATCCTAGCCAACAACTTCTTTGCTTCCACTTCATTGCTCAGAACTTGTTCACATGTAGTTAGAGGAGGAGGCTTCTCTCCTTTCAGTCATCTTGCTGAGTGTTTTGACATAGCACAGGGACCAAAACTGGAACTCTATTACTAAGGGAAAATGAAAATGGCTAAAATATTTTAATTACGTAACAAAAGGTTTTCATGTTTATATATTATTTGGATAGAATGAAAATATATTTGAAATGTCATATTCCTGTTCAAATTTTTTTACATTATTTAATCTATTATTTTGAGAAGGCATCAAGAAATTTTTTCCCCCTAGATAATGGTGTCTTGGGATTATACCACTTACAACAAATTTAACCTATATACCAACAGTGGCTTAAACACAGCAACCTTGTTTTTGCTGCTCTGTAGGCACACAGGCATCCCACGCCACATGGAGATGCCAGCTGCCCTCTGGCATGGAAACCCTTCTCCTTCCAGACCAAAGTCCTACAAGTTCTGAAAGTCTAAAATAAACCAAATACAGATGCTGCTTTCCTTTTGTTATATTTATATGTATTTAATAATTTAAAACAAGCTTTGTTTAACATTTCACAATCTAATGTAATGTAAATAACTGAATGCAACTTATGGTTTTGGATTATAAATTATGTTTCCGTAATATTAAAAGGGAGATGTCAAGTATTTTTGTTTTTATTTTGAGGGCTTTCTTGGTTTAGCCTTTCTCTTTTCCCTTTTCTTATGACTTCATGACGAAAGAAGCCATATTAACCATGGGGATGCTTACAACAAAGACTTTAGATTGAAAGTTATGTAGATTCTGCATTAAGGGCATCTGCTGATATAATTAGAACCGATCACTGACTTCTACAAGTAAATATCACCTTTCAATTACTTCTAAATCCCCTCTCATACATAGGAAGCCCCACTTAAGGTTGTTTTTTCCTAGAATTGTGGAGAAAACATTGCAGTAAAATGTTAGCTTTGGATTACAATGCCCCCTGCAACTGATTACTGTGGAAGTCTAAAGAAGGCTTTAGGCAAATGCTTTCTTGATGGATCTGGGCTAGGTGTTTACAAACTGACTTCCTCTTACAATAAAACATCAGGGTCAAAGGGGAGTGCTCTATGTGAACAAACATGGCATGTTTACTGGATCTCAAAATAGATGTCAGAATCACACAAAAAGTATAAAAATATTTAACCTTCAATCTGTGACCAATATTCAAAGTGTTGTAATACTTTCTATTCCCTGAGGCTTTGCAGCATGTTGTAAAGCAATGAGTAAACACACACACACACACACACAAAGAGAAAGAGAGAGAGAAAGAGAGAGAGAAAAGACAGGAATAAGTAAGGAAAGGAGAAAAACCTACCTGCCTAACCCCAGCAGAACCTACCTGAAATACATCAGCTTGACCTCTACGTGGCTTATGCTAAAACAGCACTTAGCAAAAGCTTAAAAAGTTTTAAGAATTAGGGCTAGAAGAGAAAGATTCGACATAAAAATTTTTTCCAGATCAAAAACAGGCAAGAAAACAAGTGTTGTGATACAGCTTTCATGACTATTTGTTATAGAAAGCTTTCTTGACTGTTATTCCATTCACTGACACAGAAACAGATATACCAAAATTTTACTCATTAAAAACAGTTATATTTATTTAAAAATGTTTATATGCACTTTTCACAACAAATACTTGCTGAAGGATTGTTATATATATTTTTAACTTCTGAAAAATATATTGTTACATACCACATGAAACATAAAATCTTATTCATGAAAGAATGACGTGGTCCACATCTGTCTACTTGGGGCCACCCAGCATCCAACACCAGCAAGCACTACATGCTCCCCCTGCCACACACCCTGGTGGCTCTGAGGGGTAACTGGAGGATTCTCCTGCCAGAATCTCTCTCCCACCCTAACACAGGCAAGGCAAATGACTTTAGCCAGAAAGTTCTCTCTTGCAACTTGCATCTTGAATGGAGCAATGGAAGAATGAAGGAAATGGTTAGGTTTATCCACTCAAGTGAAGACTTGCCAGCAAGCCCGTCTGAAGTTGTGCACTCAGATAAAACTTTCTGTGATGCCGTAAATAGTCTCTGTCCAGGCTGTCCATCCTGGGAGTCACCAGCCACATGTGGCTACTTCAAATGTAACTAGTGTGGCTTAAGTTTCAATATTAGTTTGTTTCAATCAATTTAAAGTTAAACAGCACATGCAGTCAGCAGCCATGACAACATATGGTCTAAGTCCAGAGTTTCCTGCTTCTACAGCCTCCCATGAGATCTTTTTTTTTGGTCGTGAGGTTTGTTTCTATGGCAAAACCAAAGAAACCTTGTCAATATCTACATAGTTAATTCCAAACATACAGTATTTTTGTTAGTGAGGTAGCTGAGGTGCATAGGCTGCACACCTATCCCACAGCTCACCTGTCTGACAGGAGTGGGAAGCAGACTATACATGCCCAGGGACAGACTGTATTCTACAGTCTACATAGCCTGTCATGCCAAAATGAGGAGACGGGAGAGATCCAGAAACGAAGAGAGTCATCGTTCTTACAACAGAGTTGCACCACATGCAAGAAAGTGGGTATCTGCAAACTGGATCAAAACAGACCTTTCTCACAGGCTTTGAGGTATTCCTATCCCAGGATGGCCTGAGGTTAAATACAGTAATTACCCAGAGAAAATAAAACTAACCACATAGAAGTGATTCAATGGACTCTTCTGTATTCTGATTTCTATCTAATGGCATACATTTACAAATTACTATTGCTGCCCTTAGACATTATTTATAAATATATGTATGTAATTATGCTATCAAATGAATATAAATATATATATATATATATAAATATGTACACACACACACATTCCTGATAGCCTTAAAGAAAATTCTTGGTTAACTTTGTCTAATACAGTGATATTCATAATGTTTCATGTTCACTTCATTGCATAAATCATATAAATACTCAAGTGAGTTAGCAAATTTAACAGCTTGATATCTACAGGTGCCAAGAATTCCACCCCTTTATAAGTTCTATCTACCCTTTTATTCTTAAAAACTCTCAAACACTGAAAACAATTATGCAGTAATATTCTCTAACCCAAATGGATGGTGAATATGGTAACATACTAACATACAATCTGTGCTTTAGGAAGAAACTGTTTTACCACCTCTAATGATTAAATAAGAAATGTTTTAGTTATTGAATGTGCATTGCAGGTCACCCCAAGAATCAGTGGCTTAGAACAACAAACATTTATTTTTTCATAGTCTTTGTGGGTCAGGAACCCAGGAATGGCTTGGATAGACTTCTGGGTCTAGGTCCCTCATAAGCCTGCAGTCCTCTGCCTCTAGCTCATTCACCCAGTAGTTGGCAGATGTTCTCAGTCCCTCCCCACATGAGTCACTCCACAGGGCTACCTCTAGACATGGCAGGTGGCTCCCCTCCAAGGAGAGCATTCAAGAGAGAGAATGCACAAGACAAAAACCAGTCTTCTAACAACCTTCCTGAGAAGTGATTTCCCATCAGTCTGCCACAATTCTATCAGAAGTGAGTGAACAGGAGCAGCCTTCAAGAAGGGAGGGATCACATGTGGGTGTGAACATTCAGAAGCTGCCTACCACAAGGACTAAAGCTGATTAAGCAGCACACACTGTCAAGGTCATCTCCTCTTCTGCCCATCTGTCCTTTACAAAAAAGGTTCCCATCCCCCAAATCACACTCAGAGCATTTTCCAAAACTTCAAAATCATCTTTCATTTTTTCAAAATCAAGGAGATGAACAGACATGTTAACTAATCATTGTTTCAAAATCACTGAGAGGGAAACATGGGAAGAGTATTACAGATGTTCCTTATGGAAAGCTCATCTCATGAAAAATACAGTCTTTGCCAACTACAACCAGAAGTAGAGAAAGTGACACCAACACAGCAACAGTGTTTACAGATGTACTGATTTAACTTTATCTTTTTAAAATGCACTCACTGAACTGTATCAACAGAAAGAGCAGACAGACTGCCCGTATTTCATAAAAACTGGACCTTGATGTTTTATATTTTCCTTAAATGAGGGATATAATAAAAGGCAGATAAGTGGAACATACTCAATATCCAGATGTTTTATCTCTGTATAACACAAAATATATGAATAAGTCAAGTCATAGTAAAAATTTATGGCTAAAAATATAGTACGTATGAACATTTGATAATACCTAAGAATGACTAAACTATGGAGTGGACATGAGATTTAAATACTTTTTATTTTCCTTATTAAAAGGATGTCACATGATAAAAATTTGAAGATTCTGGCACAGTAACACAATGATGAATAAATAACCACCATTTATTGAGAACTTATTATGTACTATGTAAATTAACACATCTTATAATTTTTGCAGGAATCCTATGAGGCCACTACTATTATCCTTATTTGAAGAATCAGAAAATTGAAGGGTTAAAAAGGTAAAACAACCAGCTAATAAACACTAGTGAACCACTGCATGAATCAGGTATGTCTGATTCTAGAGCCCACCTGCTTTTCTTAATGGCAAGCTACCATTCCCGGGGAGAAACAGACGCATGGCTACTAAACAGTTATCCTTCAACAGGGCAAAGTCTCGGTGGGATTTAGTTAGCCTAAGAATACAACCGCAGAACGGAACAAAAGGAAAAATGAATAATTACCCATAGGGTCTGGTATCAGATGTAGTAAAAAATGACAAAGATTCAGAACAAAGCACACAGTGGTCAATTCCCACTGGGAAGTGCTATGGGAGACAATGAATTACAGCCCAATGTCCACAGACTTCTGGTCAGGATGGTGGAGTACGGAAATACTGTGCTCGCCTCCTCCCATGACCACATCAAAACTACAATTAAACCAACACTAAGAATCACCTGAAGACCAGCTGAACAGAACTCCTATAACTAAGGATATAAAGAAGCCACATGGAGACTGGTAGGAGGGACAGAGACCAGAAACAACCTGCTCCCATACCCATCCAGTGTGGTAGTTAAGAATTGAGAGGGTTATCTCAGCTGTGTAGGTACCCCATGAGAAGTGAGGGGTCCCAGTCCCACACTGGGATCCTCAGCCCAGAGGACCAGTGCCATAAAGAGGAGTCCTCACAACACCTGGCTGTGAAAATCAGCAGGGACTCCATCCAGGTGAGACAGAAGGCTGATGGAAACCCAGGCATCCTCTTCAAGGGCCTTTGCACAGACTCACTCACAGACACTCGCCCTAAACTCTAGCAAAGAGACAGCAGCTTGTAAAAACCAGGACATATGTAGAGGAACTCAACTGTCTGTCTCAGGATGAAGGCTGGAAGGGGAGCTCTGATTTGGAGCTGAAGTGCTGACAAGTACCACTCTTTGTTTCTTGACTGTCCTGCCAGACAGGCAGCAGGTGCAGGCAGTGCCAAATTTGAGTCTCCATTAACGCAACTCACCCCAAACCGGTGATTCCCAGAGGCCCTGTGCCACCCAACTCAAATGCCTGGCCCGAAATTCTTTCAGCAGCTATTCTGCACAATAAGCCGACCTTGGCTGGCACTGTGGACTTCCCTAAAATCTCACAAAGGACCACAAACCCCAAAAAGCACGAGCTGACCTCAGCATGAGCTGGCCTCTTGCTAAGCAGTCCTAAGCTTGGCACTAGTGGCAACCAGCCTCAGTTTGCAGATTAGCCTTTCCCCAGGCTGGGCACAGGTAGTGGCTAACATGGGCCTGCACCAGAGCACCTCCCAAGAGGCCTCAGAACGAACGAACAAGGTGGTTTGCTTTAGACCGCACAAGAGCACACCACCCAACTAGATTCACGAATGAAATACCTAAAGAGTGGACTTGGTAGGCACCTGAGCCCACTAAAGTGAATCCCATTCTGTGGGGTCAGAGCCCACAAAAAGATATTTTTGCTGTGGTCACAACCACTCATTATAGAAAGTCAGTCTGCGGGTCAATCCCACCACTGACACTGCAACAGCAATCAAGGCTTAACTACAACAGGAGGGCACACACCTAAGAGACACCCTGGAGCACCTGGCTCAGGTAAACAGGGAGTCTGCCTCACAGGACACCTATTAAATAAGACCACTCTGTCAAGACTGGGAGACCTAGCAGATTTACCTAATACACAGAAACAAATAAAGAGGGGGGCAGAGCCAAAAAGAGGAGACGAAGAAACATGCCTGAAATGAAAGAACAGGAGAAAACTCCAGAAAAAGAACTAAAAACAATTTACTAGATACAGAGTTGAAAACATTGGTTATAAAGATGCTCAATAAACTGACAGGAAGACTAGATAAACTCAGTGAGAATTTACACAAAGAGAACAAAGCCAGAGAAAATAACCAGTCAGAACTAGAATATAATAACTGAAATAAAGAATACACTAGAAGAAAGAACAACAGATTAGATGAAGCAGAAGACTGAATCATTGATTTGAAAGGCAGCATAAAACATCCAATCAGAACAGCAAACAGAAAAGAAAAAAACCACTGAGGATAGTTTAAAGGATCTCTGGGACAACATTCACATCCTAGAGGTAAGACAAGAATACAGAAAGTAAGGAATTAAAAACCTGTCTGAAGAAATAGTGATGAAAAATTTCCCTAGCCTGAAAGAGGAAATAGACATACAAGTCCAGAAAGCTCAGAGAATCCCAAAAAAGATGAACCCTCAGAAGCCCACACTAAGACACATAATAAAAATGCAAAACGTTAAAGACAAAGAGAGAATCTTGAAAATAGCAAAAGAAAAGCAGTTAGTAACCAACAAGAAAGGTTTCCCTTAAGTCTGTCAGCTGATTTCTCAATAGAGAGTTTGCAGGACAGAGGGACAGGCATGAATTTTTCTCTTTTTAATGTTTTATAGGAGTTAATTTGAGCAAAATAATGGCATATGTTGGGGAGCAGGATGTCAAATACTCCAGCATGAAATTTTCAAAGTGATGAAAAGTGAAGTCCTACACCTGAGGGGTTATTGTATATAGGAAAGCTATCATTTAGACGAAGGAGAGATAAAGAGTTTCACAGACAAGGAAAAGCTAAATAAAGGAGTTCATCACCACCAAACCAGTATTACAAGAAATGTTAAAAGGACTTATTAAAGAACAAGAGGAAGAAGAAAAAGATAAAAACATAAATCAGACAGCATGGCAAAAAAGAGAAATCACTCACAAAGAAAAAGACATAATAAAAGCAGTGGGTTGATCGACTATAAACTTAGTACAAAGAGTAAAAGGCAAAACTAGGAAGAACAAGTGTACTTACAACAATAAATTAAGAAGTATACAGAAACACACACACAAAGGAAGTAAAGACCAAAACATAAAACGTGAAAAGGGGGAATAAAAACGATAGTGATTTCAGAATGTGTTCAAACATAAATGACCCTTATCACCATAAGTTATAGCAAAGAGAGTGCTATAAACATGACTTGGTAAATACGAAGCCCACAGTTACTACAAACCAAAATCTGCAAGTGATATACACAAAATGAAGAGAAAGGGATCCAAGTAAACCACAACAGAAAGTCAAGATACAAGAAAAGAAGGCAAGAAAATAAGGAAAAGAAACTAAAAATAATCAGAAAACATTTGTAAAATGGCAACAAGTACATACCAGTGAATAATTACTTCAAATGTAAATGGTTAAATGCTCCAATTGAAAAGACATAGGGTTGTTGAATGGATAAGAAAGCAAAACCCAAATACATGCTACCTACAAGACACCCACTTCAGACTGAAAGACACACACAGACTGAAAGCAAAGGGACAGAAGGTGATTATTCCATGCAAACGGAAACAAAAATAAAGCTAGGGTAGCAATACTCCATCAGACAAAATAGACTTTAAAACAAAGATTATAACAAGAGACAAAGAAGGATATTTCATAATGATAAAGGGATCAATCCAACAGGAGGATATAATCCTTGTAAACATTTACACAACTGATGTAGGAGTGCCTAAATATGTAAAGCAAATATTGATGGGCATAAAGAGAGAGATCAGCAGTAACAGTGTAATAGTAGGAGATTTTAACACCCCACTGACATCAATGAATAGATCCTCCAGAATAAAAATCAACAAGGAAACAACAGCCTTAAATGACACACTAGACCAGATGGATTTAACTGGCATTTCAGAGCATTTCGCCCCAAAGTTGCTGAATATACCTCGTTTACAAGTACACATGGAACATTTCCTAGAATAGACCACATGTTAGACCATAAAACAAGTCTCAATAAATTTAAAAAGACTGAAGTCATATCAAACATCATCTACAATTATAATGGTATGGAACTAGAAATCAATTACAAGACCAAAACTAAAAAACACACAAACATGTAGATGCTACACAATGAATGCTACTAAACAATGAATGTGTTAACAACAAGATAAAGGAAGAAATCAAGATACATTGAGACAAATGAAAATGAAAACACAAAGACCCAAAATCTATGGGACACAGACAAGCAGCTCTAAGAGGGAAATTCATAAAAATACAGACCTAACTCAAGAAACATGAGAGCTCAAATAAGCAATCTAACCTTACACTTAAAGAAACTAGAATAAAGAACAACAAACAAAGCCCAAAGTTAGAATAAGGAAGAAAATAATAAAGATCAGAAAGAAAATTAATATAATATTGTCAAAAAAAATGCAGAAGATCGATGAAACCAAGAGCTGGTTCTTTGAAATGACAAGCAAGATTTTTAACCCTTTAACCAGAGTCATCCAGAGAAAAAAACAAAAACAGAGGAACCAAATAAGTAATATCAAAAACAAAAGAGCAGAAGTAACAAATGATTATACGAAATTACTATGGAAAATTTATATGCCGAAAAATTATAGACAATCTGGCCCTGACTGGTGCAGCTCAGCTGATTGGGTGTCATCCCAAAAAGCAAAAGGTCACTGGTTCAATTCCTGGTCAGCGCACATGCCTGGGTTACAGGCTCCCTCCCCAGCTGGGGTGCATATGAGAGGCAACCAGTGATGTTTCTCACTCACAACAATGTTTCTTTCTCTCTCTTTCTCCCTCCCAAAAGTAAGTAAAGTCTTTTTTCAAAAATTGGGCAATCTGGAAGAAATGGATAAATTCCTAGAAATATACAATCTTCTAAGACTGAGTCATGAAGAAACAAAAAAATCTGAGTACATCAATAACTACTAACAAAATCAAACCAGAAATCAAAAAACTCCCAACAAACAATAGTCCTGGACCAGATGGCTTCACAGGTGAATTTAGCAAACATTCAAAGAAGAATTAACACATATCCTCCTCAAATTATTCCAAAAAACTGAAGAAAAGGGAAGGCTCCCAATCTCATTTCACAAGACCAGCATTACACTCTAATACCAAAACCAAACACATTACAAAAAAAAAAAAAAAAGAAAAGAAGAATATTATAGGACAATATCCTTGACAAAAATAGATGCCAAGATCTTAAAAAAAAAATTAGCAAACTGAATTCAACAATACATAAAAAAGATCATGTACCATGATCAAGTGTAATTTATTCCTGAGATGGAAGGTAGGCTTAATATCTGCAAATCAATTAATGTGACATACCGCATAAACAAAATGAAGAATAAAAATTGTATGTTCATATAAATAGATGCAGAAAAAATCTGACAAAATCCAGCATCCATTATGATTAACAAGTCTCAGCAAAGTGGGAAGAGAGGCAACATAACTCACCGTAATAAAGGCTATATATTACAAACCCTACCTAACATCATACTCAACAAGGATAAACTATTAAGTATTTTTTTAAAGATCAGGAACAAGATCCCCTTTCATCACTTTTATTCAATATAGTATTGGAAGTCCTAGCCACAGCAGTTAGAAAAAAAAGAAAAAGAAATAAAGGGCATCCATATTAAAAAGGAAGAGGCAATTATTTGCAGACAACATGTTATAGAGAAAACCCTAACAACTCCACCAAAAACTATTAGAATTAATACATAAATTAAGTAAACAAGCAGAATATAAAATTAATATTGAAATATTGGTTGCATTTTCATACATCAATAAGGAACTGTAAGAAAAAAAAGGAGAAACAATCCCATTTACAATTGCATAAAAAAGAATAAAACACATAGAAGTCTGACTAAGTAGGTAACAGACCTGTACTTGAAAAACTATAGAAGGTTAAAAAAGAAATTTGGAAGGATACAAATAAGTAGAAGCATATGCTGTGCTTATGGGTTGGAAGAATCAATATTATTCAAATGTTCATATTACACAAAGCAATCTACAGATTTAATGCAATCCCTATCAAAATGCCAAGTTATTTTTCACAGAACTAGAACAAATAATTCTAAAATTTATATGGAACCACAAAGCACCCCCACCAAATACCCAAAGCATTCCTGAGGAAGAATGAAGTTGGAGGTATCAAGCTATCTGATATCAAACTACACTGTAAGCCTACAGTAATCAAAACAGCATGTTACTGTCAGAAAAACAGACACAGAGATCAATGGAACAGAAGAGAGAGCCCAGAAATAAACCCATGCCTGTATTTTCAACTGGTCTATGATAAAGGAGGCAAAAATAAACAATGTGGTAAAACAGTCTATTCAACAAATCAGATTGGGAAAACTGGGCAGATACATGCAAAAAAGAAACCAGACCACTTTCTTACATTGTATACCAGAACAAAGTCAAATGGATTAAAGATGCAAATTTAAGACCCCAAACCATAAAACTTTCTAGAAGAAAACATAGGCAGTAAACTTTGTGACTGCTTAGTAATATTTTTTTGGATATGTCTCCTCAAGCAAGGGAAACAAAAGAAAAAAAAATACACAAATGGGACTTCACCAAACTAAGGGGTTTTTTACACAGTGAATGAAACCATCAACAAAATGAAGACAACTGACTGCACAAAAGAAGATATGCAACAATAATACATCCGATAAGGGGTTGATATGCAAAAATATATAAAGAATTCATATAACACACACAAAAATACAATTAAAAAATGGGCAAAGGACTTGAACAGATACTTCTCCAAAGAGGACATGCAGATGGTCAACGCACATATGAAAAGATGCTCAATGTCACTAATCATCAAAAAAATACAAATTAAAACCCAATGAGACATCACCTCACATCTGTCAGAATGACTATCATCAATAAATCAACAAACAAGTGTTGGCAAGGAAGTGGAGAAAAGGGGATCCCTGTACACTGTTGGTGAAAATGCAAATTGGTGCAATCACTATGGAAAAACAGTACGGAGGTTCCTTAAAAAATTAAAAATAGAACTACTTTATGAATCAGAAATCCCACAAGAAATCCGAAACAGTAGTTCAAAAAGATATATGCATCCTTATGTCCATGGCATCATTATTTACAATAGCCAAGATATGGAAGCAACCGAAGTGTCCATCTATAGACAACTGAACAAAGAAGAGGTGGTACATGTATGCAACGGTATACTACTCAGCCATAAAAATAATAAAATCCTTCGATTTGCAACAACATGGATGGACCCAGAGGGTATTATGGTAAGTGAAATAAGTCAGAGAAAGATAAATACCATATGGTTTCATTTATATGTGGAATCTAAAAAACAAAAACAAAATAGAAACAAACTCACAGATATGAAGAACAATCTGAGTGGTTGGGGTCTGGGTAAAAAAAGTGAAGGGATTAAAAAGTACAAATTGGCATTTAAAAATAGTCACAGGGATGTAAAGTACAGCAGAGGGAATACAGTTAATAATATTGTTAAGAACTATGTATGGTGCCAGGTGGAGACTAGATTTACTGGGCAATCACTTCCTAAGTTATATAAATGTTTAACCACTACAGTGTACACCTGAAACTAATAAAATATTGTATGTCACCTATAATTGAAAAATAAGAACATTAATAAAAACACAATCAAAATAATGTAAGGCACACAAGGCACACAGATTTCTGCCATCCTTCCTTTTTGGCAGTAGATTTTCATCCCGTCACTCTGTGTTCTCTGGTGTAGGCCCGCCTCTACCTTACCGTGTATTTACTGTACTAGGGCTCGTGCTGTAGGAAAAGGCCAGTGGCAGAAAAGTTGTGGAGCTTACCACAGGGCACAGAACTTGAGAGGAAGCTGCCTAGGCCAGTGTCTCCACCCTGGCACTTTCTGGGGTCTCCTTTGTAGAATAGCCTGCTTTACTTTTTTCACTGAACAAAAATGAACAGCAAAATGAACAAAATAAAACAAGCATGATTTTTCACAGTGGCTAAACTATAAACTAGTTAGCATTACTCATTGTTGACAGAACCACCAAACCTTCTGTGAAACAGTAGTTCCCCCTTATCCACAGGGATATGCTTCAATACCCACAGTGGATACCTGAAACCATGGATAGTACCAAAGCCTATATATACTATTTTTTCCTATACATGATACTGATGATGAAGTTTAATTTATGTGTATAAATTAAGCAGACTAAGAGATTAACAACTAATAATAAAACAGAACAATCATAATGATATCCTATAATAAAAGTTATGTGAACACGGCATTAATGAGTAATATAAGGGTGACTGAACACAAGCACTGCAATACCTCAACAGTGGATCTGATAACTGAGACAGCTACTAAGCAACTAACAAGAGGTAACCTAAATGGCATGGAGATGCTAGACAAAGGGATGATTTCCATCCTGAGTGGGATGGAGCAGGATGGCATGAGATTTCATCATAATACTCAGTATGGTACAAAATTTAAAACTTATGAACTGTTTATTTCAGAAATTTTCCATTTAATATTTTTAGACTATGGCCGACTGCAGATAACTGAAACTGCAAAAAGCAAGGCCACCGATAAGAGGGGACAACTGTGTAAGATTTTGCTGTTCAGGGAACTAGTCAACAACTGTTTCATATTAAGTGAGATGAGCCATTCTACAGAGCATACTCAAGTGAGATAAAGCAACTCCAACTAACTGAAAACAAATTATTTTTGTAAAATATATCCATCAAATAGTCAATTTTTCATAATTCTAAGTCATTTCACAAGAAAACCTGTCAAGAACAAATAACCTTCTTCCCATACTCAAAACAAAACAAACGCATACTATAAAACAACTAAAATCTTCCGGAACCACAGCATATTATGACAACACACATATATTCTCCCACACCTGTTGCTCTTACATGTTTGGCTAATTTATAAAACTTAGCCAATATGTACTTTTAAAATGTTTACTATATAGCATTAACTGAGTATCAATAAAAATAACAATTTGTCATAATAAAGTATTGGAGAAAAACCCCAACACTGGCCCCCTATAGAATTCCTAGTTACTCATTTTGCTTTTGTTACTCATGTTGCTCATAAATAAAAACACTTCAGCTACAGGTTTAATAAATGTTTTTATGTATTTGTTAAGAGTCCCATATTTAAAACTACATTAAGGTACAGCTGGACATAAAATATATGTGAAATTAACTTGTGTAAGTGCTGACACTCTTGTTCCTTCTTATCCACATCTCACAACTAACTTCTTAAGCACACTGTTGAGTGTGGGCAAGTGACCAGGACAAGACAGATTACCCTCTGCCTTGTACTTCTCTTCCCAGTGTCCTGTTGATCACACACCACCTATGACAGGCTCCAGGTCAGCAATCGCTGTGCCCCCCGCCCCCAATTCCACGGACACAACAGGTAGTCATTACTGCCAACCTACCAAGATTGATTGTTCTGTTATTGTCACTACACAAAACATGGCTATGTCAACATGGACAGGCAAAGGTGTTCCTCTAAAAAATTAAGTTTGAGATGCAAACTTTAAAATTAAGCCATACTGCCAGTATTTAAAGTGGAAAACTCTTTAAACACTGAAAAAAAGACATTGATTAGAAACTTAAATGTAATTTGTGGAGTTTTCTAGGGTAGATATTTGGCTAGCTCATAGCTAATTGCTAGACTCTCTCTAAAAGAGCAATACAAATTAGCTGAAAATTCAGCGGGGGAGAGACTGAGAGGTGGAGACGAAAACAGCAATGAGAAAGAGGATGTGGCACAATCTTACAGCACAATTGTCAAAAAGCAGAGGCCAGGGAACATACAGGACCTGTTTCAAGTATGGGGCCATCATGGTGGGACTCTGAACCGCACCTCACTTTCAGAAGCCCCCAGGGGCAAAGATGGCAAATGGGCAAAACCTTGTGTCTGTACTACCCCAACCCTTTTCCCATGTGAATAAAAGGGATGTGAAAGCAGCCCCAAGACAAATTTAAAGAGAGAAACACTTTGTGAAAGAGACCTCACCTCATCAGCTGACCCATAGAACGGGAGGCAGCCACTTGGTTATCTGGTAAGAATAAACCTAGAGAATGAAGGGAGAAATTATCATGGCCATCTAACCACTAGCCACTTCCAACAATTAGCAAAGATTGAGTAAAAAGTAAGGCAGAAGTGAAAATAAAAGAAACAATATCACCAGGATAATGGAGTAGGAAAGTGCCCTGATGAAAGGTCTACGAAATACCACTTAGGTGGAGCTGATATCAGCTGAGAGCACTCAACTCTGGTGCCAAGGGACTTGCATGTATTACCTCATTTAATCCTTACAACCTTATCATTATCCTCCATACAGATAGGAAAACAAAGGCCCAAAGTCAGGACTAGTAAGGCACAGAGCCAGAGTGCAAACCTGAACAGTTGCTCCACCTGCCATCCTTACTCCATGGGATGGAGGAAGACACCATGGATCCCCAAACACGCATGTGTGCACGAGTATGGATTTCACCCATCCCTTCTATCTCAAGCTGGCAATGGACACCTTCCATTCCTTTAGCTTCCTCAGACCTCTACTTCCCTTCTATGCAGCCTCTCCTTCCCACTGGTGGGACACTACAGCCACATTCTTGCCAGGATCCTTAATCTTCAATCTTCTTAATCTTGACTTCCATTGCATCCAACTCTCAACTGTGCAATAAACCACCCTTTTACCTTCTCTGATTCTACATCTGGACAGTACAACACTGCTGTAGGAAATCATGTCATCTATGGAATGGTAGTATTCAGAGTTCAGTTTCTAGTGCCAGGGAACAGCCCTGATCAAGCAATGCCCTAATGGGCAGCCCACTCTCTTGCTGCCTATATAAGTGGACCCACATAGGCCCACTTCCTTACTCCATTCTCAGCCTAGGTAATGTCTCTCATCTCCTCTCCTAGTCACACACACACACTTGGCAGGACCTCTCCCATCTCCTCCCTCCCTCTTGGTCCTTCTGTCTAGCTCTCACGCCTTCAATATCCAATTCCAAGGTCCTCCATTTGCACCAATCCCATCTGTTCCTACACCATGCCTCACCAGCCAACAAAAGAAGGAAACACCCCATCACCAGCTTAAGAGAAATCCCTTTATCACCTCCACAATGGGAGCCCTGGAGTCACCATATTGTCATTATTCTCTATTAGTGACCCCTCCTGCTGACTAGGCCTTCTTTTGACTGTAAGCATGATCCCTTCATTCCCACAGATACAGGATTCGCTCATTATACATGGACCTTCAGTTACAGGACACCTAGTAAACACACAAAATATAATGGCACAGATCAGCACTTCAAGAATGATTTTTGCTTGTCCATCTGGGGGCCACATCACATGTTTCCATTTAAGAGACACAATTTCATAAAAACTAAACTTACATGTTTCATTATTTTGATTTTAAAATCATCTGTTACAAAAAGACACAAGGGATACCTTCAGGTTAAAAAGAGCACCTGTTTTAGGGGAAGTAAAATATTGGCTGTAAAGTAGCTGTTTTTTTTTTAAACCTACATTTCTCAAATAATTATGAATAGTTTTCCATCAAAACAAGGAAATACAAGAGTCAATTTGGTATTAAAACTAAGAATGGTATAAAAGAAATTTTTGATAAGGGGTATCTAAGTAAACAAACAGACTGGCCCTTCTGGATGGCTGAGTCCAGGTACCACACTCCCATTCCTTCAGGCAGGGGTGGTCGTGTGATTAAGTCGGTCAGTGGTGCTGAAAGCAGGGGCTTCACTATCACCTGCAGGTCTCTGCCTACACTCAGAACATGCCAGAACCAGCCAGCGAGAGGATGTAGGACTGGGGTAGAGGCTGAGTCACCCTAGTCATCTAGGAGGTCCATCCTGGAACAGCCAGTGGGCCAGCTACCAGATATGTGAGCAGGAGCAGCAGGACCAGACTTGCCAGAGGAGGCCAGCCTAAATCACTCATGCTGGGCATGTGAGCTATATAAACAGACATTGTTTTGAGCCACTGACTTTCAGAGTGGATTGTTACACAGCATTATTGTGGCAACAGAGACCTGGAACAAAGACAAAATTCCCTCAGGGATAATAATCACCAGAAATAAAAAGAGGCATGTCTGTACTTAATTTTTCCTGAAACATGTCCTTAGAATACAGAAAGTAAACCCACAGAGAGCAAGGGAGGTTTGCATCCACCCTCTCAGAAGCCAATACAGGGAAGAGATGAACCACAGATGAGGACAAAGACAGAGACCTATTCCGTCTGGCTGCCAGTTTTGTAAATGAAGCCTTTCTGGGCGCAACCACACTGAGCAGTCAAGATGGAGACCACAGAGCCCGCAATACTTGATAAACTTACCATCTGGTCTTTTATGGAAAAACTTTCCCCACCCTGATAAACATGACTGGAAAAACACAAATAACAAGTTTGATCTAAAGAACCCTACACTCTAAATTTTACTTTCAAATGTATGTGCAACATGTATGAAAATTAACTGTATGCTGGGTCACAGAAAAGCTTAACAAAGACATAGTAATTTATAGTCTATATTCTTTTTCTATAAAGTAATAAAGATATCAAACAAAAATAGTTTCCAAAGACATTATGTTTCAAAATTAAAAATATAAGGATATGTTAAATGTTAAGTAAATATTAAGTAAATGATAAATAAAATGATAAGTTAAATAAGTTACTTAAAACATAAAACTTCTAATACTGACTTGTGAGAAAGTACCTAATATGGTAAATATTCATCTATAAAATTAATTAAAAACAAATAAAATTAACAGATTCATTACAGTTTCGAGACAGCAACTAGATTATATGGATCAAACATTTCTCCCACTGAAAATGAACAAAAATGTCAAGTTAAAAGCACCGGAGATTCAAAAAGAGCAAGGAACTCCTAAGCCATTTGAGGGATGAACACTAGGAATCAGAAGTAAGCAGAGCTCCCAAGTCATGTATGTTTTGGGGTAACTTACAGATATTTCAATTAGGGCTCCTGTTTCAAGACTTGAGGGCCAAAGGGATGGAGAAGAGAAGTCAGGGCCAAGTGTGATTAAGGCAGGGAGGCCAGGGGAAACCTGCCCACTACATCAGATGTCTCTGCTCCAACAGGAAGTTAAACCAGACCTTCACCCTCATAACCACGAAGCACTGTGCAAAAGCTTGTGTTGGTGCTGAACAGAATAAAAGGGATGGGCGGGGAAGAGAGAGAAAAACTCCTTGGGACATTATGGCCACAGAACTACCACTGTGTAGTTCTAC
The DNA here is from genome assembly GCF_022682495.2 of Desmodus rotundus. Lineage (NCBI taxonomy): Eukaryota > Metazoa > Chordata > Mammalia > Chiroptera > Phyllostomidae > Desmodus > Desmodus rotundus. The sequence goes on from NC_071387.1 coordinate 85,017,723, forward strand.
ATAATGCTGTCACAAAATCCAGGCACTAGTGGACCCTGAAGAACTGAATGTGACCTGAGGAATCCGAATGGCACTGCCTTCCAGCAAATAGCAGAACAGATGCAGACCTCTCTGGGGGAGGGCATGTTCATACCCATCAGAGAGCCCGTTCAGGGGAATGGCCAGCAAGCAGTCAAAGATATTCAGGCACAAAAAGAAAACAGACAAGAAAAATAACACTAACAGAAACAATACAAAGAATAGAAAGTCCCACACAGACTTCAGAAAATGAATGATCAGATATAGATTTTAAAACAAGTATGTTTATCACGTGTAAATAACTAACAAATTTGAAGATATTCACAGGAAACTAGAAAAAGTGACATAATTTGGGGTGCCCAATCTGCGACCCCCAATCTGGGCCCATGAGCCAGATGTAGCCCAGGATGGCTGTGAATGTGGCCTGACACAAAATCATAAATTCACTTAAATTATTATGAGACTTTTTTGTGATTACATGTCACAATGTATTTAATGTGTGGCCCAAGACAACTCTTCTTCCAGTGTGGCCCAGAGATGCCAGAAGGCTGGACACCCCTTAATTTAAAATGAACCAAACAGAATTTCTAGAAAGGAAAAACACAGTAACTAAAATAAAAAATTTGATGGATTTATCTGGTAGCAGACTGAAGACAGCAAAATAGAGCAAAGTAAACTGGATAAAAGATCTGAAAAATTATCCAAAATGCAGCACACAAGAAAACAACAGTGATCAGGTCTAGTATAACTTTGATCAGAGTCTGAGAAGAAAGGAAAGAATGAACAGGCAAACACAATATTTCAAGAAATACTGGTTGGCTCAGCAAAGCTCAGGATATTTCCAAAGCAGCGAGGGATACCAATTCTGCCCACGAATTAGAAGCAAAATAGATAAAATGAAATCCACATCATAATAAAGAAAATGAAACTCCAGGAAGCCAGAAATAAAGAAAAAAATTTTTAAACAATTAGGAAAGAAAAAAAGTACAGATTCTCTTCAAAAAAACAAAAGCTAAACCAGAGCTGACTTGTCAGGCACAGAAGCCAGAAGGAGTGGGATAGCATCACAGGTCTGAAAGAAAACAAAAGACAACCTAGAAGTCTATATCCAGTTAACATAAATCTTTACGAATGAAGACAAAGCTTGAGAAAAAATAAAATTGCATCCATTTCTTGCAACATGTATCAGGTTAAACACCAAGTAGTCTGAGATCCAAAAGTAAAACAAAAAAATCCAAGGACTAAAAAATGGAAAGAATTCTTAATAACCTAGTTCTATATCTCAAAACCTGTATGTAATAAAAAAGATGGATGCATTAAGAACTTTTATAAAGAAAAAAAGAAAAGATAAAATCCTAAGCAAATTAAATACAAATGATCAATGTAAAAAATATTTGTAATTGCAAAAAAAAAATCCCGTTATTTTAAAAAATGTAAACATTTTTTTGAATTATAGTTGACATTCAATATTATATTAGTTTGAACAGCAAAGTGGTTAGACCATCATATACTTTACAAAGTGCTGCCTTCAATATTTCAAGTGCATCATACACAATTATTACAACGTTATTGACTTTATTCCCTATGCTGTGCTTTACATCCCTGTGACTATTTTTTATAACTAGTAATTTGTATTTCTCACTATATAACAAAACTACTATAAATTGACACTGATAACTCAATTTGACAATAAGGGAAGAAGTCAAAAATTATGACAGACAATTAAAAATTCAAAGGCCTGAAGGGCACCAGCATGCACTATTCTAAAATATGCCAGTTTGGCAAACGGATCATTGAGCTGAAGGCAATTGAGGAGCAGAAAACTTTGGAAAATCTCTAAAAATAGAGCATAAGTTTTCCTTTTATAAAGGAAATTTCCATTTGTAAAGTTGTCTCCCTCTCCAGTACCAGGAAGAAGACAACTCTTAACTCTTATCAATGGAGAAGGCAGACTTAAATCTGTATTGTGAATATACCTTACTAAAATAACCCACTTATCATACATTTCCATACATACGTTTTCCATAACCTATCTACCATCAAAAACCCAAAACCCCTTTCCCTTTGTTTAGCCTAAGATGGCACATAAGCCCCCAAATTCTAATCACCTCCTTGAGTTAGTCATCCCTGAGTTTCTCTCATGCACATGTGTACTGCAAGTGTGAATAAATTTTTTCTCTTGTTACTCTTTTTTTGTCAGTTAAATTTCCAGGGCCCCAGCCAGAAAACCAAGGAGGGTAAACTAAAAGTGTTTTTTCTCCCCTATAGGCCCTTAAACATATGAAAACGATCAACTTGACTTAACAGAGAAATGCAAGTCATCCAACCTCAAAAAGTCCTCCCACATATGTCAGATGGGCAAACACTCCAAAGATTCTCCGAGCAAGGCTGCTGGGCACAAGCTCTTATAGCCCCTACACAGCAAGGTTCAGCAATATCCAGGAATAGCTACCCTTGGCTCCAGCTATTTCACTGCTAGGGCTCTACTGAAAAGATTGACTAGTAAAATGTGAAATGACACGACATATATTCACTGTGCCATATTTGTAACTACAAAAGAAGGAACACAAGCCAAATATCTATCCATAGGGAACAGGCTCAACAGATATGTAATAGCACATCTATGAAATGGAAAAAGGAAATGAGAAGACATTTATGCAGCTATAAAATAAATGTGTTACATATATAAAACTCCTATCATGTCTTACCATATGCTTAGCATACAGCATATGCTTAACTTTTTTAAAAAAAGTCAAATTGTTTTCTAAATTAGTTGTACCATTTTACATTCCTCCATGCAGTGCCCAAGTGCCAGATGCTGCTCCCTGTACTTGCTAACACTTGGTGTACTCGATTGTTTTCACTTTAGCCATTCTGACAGGAATGTACAGATTCAGTGGTATCACCCTGTGGTGGTAATCTGCATTTCCTTTACAATATTGAACACCTTTTCTGTGCTTATTTGCCACTCATTCATCTATCTTTGATGAAGTATCTTCTAAAATCTCTTGACTATTTTTTAATTAAGGTTTCTGTCTTCTTACTGTTGAGGTTTGAGAGTTCTTTACATATTTTAGATATGACTTTTTTTTATCATATATATGATTTGCACATATTTCCTCCCAGTCTGGGACTTGTCTTCATTACTCTCTTAACAATGTCTTTTGATAACAGGTTTCTTAATTTTGACCAAGTACAATATTTCCATTTTTTTCCTCATACAAAATGTGCTTTTCATGTCTTATCTAAGAAATCTTAGATTTCTAAATAGCACAAAGATAGTTTTCCTAAATTTTGTGGTACAAGCTTTGTATTTTGTTTCGCATTTAGGTCTATGATCCACTTTGAGTTCACTGTTACATATGATGAGACCTGTGCATATGGACAACCACTAGCTGAAGACTCTTCTTTCCTCCAGTGAAGCCTTTATACCAAGCTTTATTTTCAAATGTTTAACTCTGTATTATTTATTCCTTTTGTCTTTACTAAGAATGTCTCAAAATAAAGTACATACCTTCTTCCTAATAATATCTAAAAGTATTAGCAATATAAGAAAGAAAAACTAAAAGCATAAATTCCTAACAAGGTTGTATTTCTGACAAAGGATGCCCTGGCCTAAAAGCTACAATACAGAGGAAGCCTGTGGGGATGGGAGTGACTGCAGAGGTAGTGACCGCTCAGCTTAGGGCACTGTCAGGGCTGTGAGTGTTAACACAGGAATTTCAGAAGCTGGCTAGTGAGCCTTATATGCTCTGACCCTCTCTCACTTACAGAATACTAGTTTTTGTCCTCACTGTTTCACTTTAAAATGTAGTTGAGCACACATGCACACACACTATAATTAGCAATCTGGTGCAATAGCATTTTTTACTGTTGGTTAATAATATAACAAAGCACCTAGGTCTATAGTAGATAGCTCCAGGTAAATGATGAAAGAGAGAAAACCATAGTAAGTGAAAGAAAAATGCAATACTTGTGAACACCAGCAGCTCCGGTGGCCCTGAGAATACTAAAGCCACAATGGCTCTGCCACACTAACTAAGGAAACAATTATCTCATGTCAATCCCCATTTTCCTGTTACCTCACCTCTGCGGCTGTTCAGCTGATCACACAAAGTTGTTTCTTCCCTAGATTTTTTTTCTTAGAAGTAATATAAAAACAGCAATAATAGAGTCACATTAGTAATTTATGGTTAGATTATAAATGTGACAAAAAAAGTACACTTAAAACTGTTCAAAATGTTTATCAACCACCGTTTTCCTTAATTTTAAATAATATTATTTAAAATTGTAAAAATGTACGGTTACTTGGAAGTTGTAGTCTTCACTAACCTCTTCTTTTAGAAAAAGAAAAACATGGGTTAACAATAAGATTGTCTCCAGGTCTAGTCTAGAAGGACAGAGACGCTGTTAAGGGGTTGGCCGCGACCTGAGAAGGTGGGCAGCGCACCGATGGCATCCTGTGATCCCTTCGCCTCACACTCCCCAGAACTCACCCATCCCAGCTTACCATGTGTGCAGATTTTTCTCACTCCTCTGAAAAACTCTCTTAATACCACCATCATATCAAGCCATTCTGCAGAAGGCCATAAAGGCCACTATATCACTTAGCAAACATTTATTACACTTTTAAAGTTCTCATTCTCTGCCAGGTCTGGTGCAGGATCAGAAATAACAGATGAACTTCCCCTCACTGTTTCCACACACAAATGCAGCTTGGTTTCCTGTCCCTAGGGAGCCGCAAGATGCCTGACCCGTTAGTCTAAGTTGCGTGTTTTGCACAATATTTGATTCTAAATCACTAATTAAAAACCTAAAAAAATGATGAGGGCATAGTCATTATGTTTTCTTTTATCTAGAAAACAGTATCTATAATTTTAATCTCATTAAATAGGAGAAAATCTCCTAAGGAATCCCTGATATTCCTCTTGATGGCAGACACTAACCCCCAAGACAAGCCTGTCAGACCATGGACTACTGAGATGTGCAGACTTGCTAACCAAGAATTCTGTCCTTCAACCCAGAGCTCAGTTCTAGCAGACTAACAGTATACATCAACACGCTCCTCTAGGTGTTGTGAAGGCAAGTAAGTGCATGATAAAGAGAAGGTTTACGAGTGGTTTACTCGTAAACAAACTGACAACTTCCCACAGAATACAGAGAAGCTGTGAGCCTATCAACGTGCCTGCTGTGGCCTCAGAGAAAGGGCACTGTCCGGAAGCCCAAAGACCTGGGATTGTGGCATCCCCATAGGAACGCCACTTCGCCTTTGTGAATCTCAGTTTCATCATCTATTAGGGGAGGAAGATAATAAGCTTGCCATGGTAAATATTCTGCACAATCAACCACCTCAGCTCCTGGCCTGTCCCTTTAAGTATAGTAACAATGCTCCAAGGACTCACAGCAACAGAAAAGGCCTCCCCCACAATCTGGGGTGCACCAACACATGTCTGAGTGCTAGGCTATTGGCCAAAACATGAAAATGGATTCTTCCCTTCTAATTATATCTCCAGAATAGAACTTTCTCCTCCTCTCCTCCTCTCACAGGTCCTTCAACAATGCAGAGGCTGCCAAGGTGGTATGTTTTCGGGGTGTAAACACTCACAGATTTACTCGTGTTGGATCTTTACTACTTACAAAGTAGCTGGGTTTCTTAGAGGAGTCCCTGGAGAATGGGAAATACAAGTCAGTCACTGGCTGATCGTGTATTCACTACAAAAGCCAGAAGCTGTGGTTTCCACTGATATAAGCTCCCAATGAGCCTGTAAAAGAAAAAGGGAAAGGGAGCCAAATGTCGAGTGCAGGCCAGGAGAGAATGTTCCCTTTGCTCCTGCTCCTCCTCCACGTTCAATTTCATCTCCTGATAACCCTACAGCCTCGTGCATTCCATTCAGAAAATCTTCTGATCAATTCTTACACAGAGCAAGCAAAATATAATTCACATCACCTCCTAAGTGCTGTGATTATATCATTATAACATGTAAGGGGTTACATAAATATTTTCCTTCTTCCAATTCCTTCAAAATCCCCCTGGCCTTAAGCGGCTCTCAATGCCTAGTCAAGCTGCAAAAGCTGTTGAGGAAATCTATCAACCTAACAATCGATCTTTTTCTTTTCTCTTCTTTCTTCTCTCTCTCTCTCGGTGGTAGGGGAAAGTGGCAATCTTTTTTGTTTTTTTTTTTACTTTTACTTATGATCAATGAACATCTACATGGCAATAATGGCACTTCCTATGTGCCAGGCCCTGTTCTAAGTGCTTTATAAACTAATTTAGCTCTCATACCAGCTCTTTGGAGTGGTGCTATAACCCCCACTTTAGGCCCAAGAGGCAGTCATTTGCAGAGATGGGTGTTCACACATAGGCATCACTAGTCACTATCTCTTCTGTCTCTCTGAGCCACAAAGCCTGTGTGGCTATCCTTGCTGGGTTCCAACTCCAATAGCTGTAGGAGCAAAAAAAAGAGTGGGGGAAATATATGTGAATTACCAAGCTGATCACATAATAGAATAAAAAGCAAAAGAATACTTGAAGTCAGCACTATTAAGACACCACTGGATATTAATATAATATACATTTTGACTAAATTGGAACAAAGCTTTCATGGAGCCCCAAAGGCAAAGAAATAAAGCCATTAAAATTGACCCGTGGCCCTGGCCAGGTAGCTCAGTTCACTGGGGTGTCATCCCAATACGCCAAGGATGCAGTTTCAATCCTCAGTCAAGGCACATACAAGAAGCAACCAATGAATTCATAAACAAGCAGAACAACAAACTGATACTTCTTTCTCTAAAATGAATGAATGAAGCTTTTAATATGGAGGGATTAAAACAATCTTTTAATTTTCACATTTTTACTACTGGACTGTAATCACATATGGTATAGATGGATGTCTAAGGAGAACAGGCAAATTTTTGTTTCTATACAAGCTGTTAGTACTAGTATTATTTTGTTATCTTTTTATTTAAATTCAATGTATGATGTACAATTTTTAAAGTACACAACGATCTATTACTCTCTAGAAAATAATTCTCTCTAGTTTTCATCATACAATTCCTTCAACAAGGTCCTTTTATTGCTTGAAATGATTAAGTTTACACAGATTCTATAACAGTCCTTCAGAAAAACAGACGGTAAAGCAAATCTAAATCCAATAAATATTTCAACCTCAGACTACACGTTAGTCATCCAAGAGAAATTTGGGAAAATTAACTTGGCAGTCACCATTCTCACTTCCAACAGAATGCACAGGTTAGGGTTCTCTGCACAGTGTCATATGAAGTGAGCAAACAGCTCTCTGGATTTATCAGATATCCTGATTTCAGATATTCATACTTATCAATAAATCATGACACATATATCCTAAAAATAAAGCCTGTAAATAATATTTTCCTTTATATTAAGTTGATGAACACATTCCACAGAATCTCTGTAAAAGCACAAAACAAATGATGGGGTCTGATCAAAGACTCAAGAAAAGAGAACACCTGTGAGATTATTAATGGGATGGAGGTGGCACTGCCTGCCTCATCACAACAGCCTCCTCGCCCAGAACAAGTATCTCTGCTTCAGTTGAACCAGCTTCCTATTCTGTGCAGTGAGAAGCTGGCTTTCATGGCTCTGTGGCTCCTCTGTGTCTAGAGAGCCCAGGAGGACTGCAGGCAGCAGCAGCTTTGCAAACTGCTCACTGAAACAGTTTCTTCTTTATCCCCACTCAGCTCCTCATGAATCAACACTAAGAACCTCTTTTCAGACTAGTCCACCAAAATTATCTAAATATATCACTGTGCAGTGTATAATCTTTGTATTCCTTAAAGTGTTAGACAAGTAATTCTGCATGTAAATCATATTTTATGGTATTAAATAAAGTATGATACAAGAAAACAAACTATAAATATGTAAGAAATTAGCAAAAGAAAGTAAGCTAAGTAAAGATAGGAAGGAGTTAATTATATTTCAAGCTAATTAAAATAGAGATAAAACTAGTGTCCTTTTTTGCATACTTAAAGATCCATATACAAACAAACTAGTGCAAATAATGTAACATAATAAGTGTAAATTATCTTGAGGGCACAGGCCTATTATCAGAAATGAGCAAAACCCCCAAAGTGTGAAGGTAATCTCTGGATGGTGTGCTTACATCTGTTTACCTTAATTTCCTAGATTCTGTGATTTAATGCTAAAATTATTAGGTACTTTGAAAGGCATAAACCAAGTGGTATGGCAGGGAGCTAGGAAAGTCTTTCTCGGGGAGGGCCAAGGGGCTGTGTGGAGAAGGGGGGAGAAGATGAGGTCCTCCACCTGAAACTCAGCTCAAGGTCCTCCCAATACCAGCAGAGGTCTTGGTGGCTGAGATGGGCCATGGGGATGAAATGAGAAGGGCAAAACTGGAAAGCAAAATTCAATGCCAGGATGAGTTTATGCTTCTTTGGCAAGCACTGTGAAGTACCTAAAGTTTTAGAGTAAAATTAGTTTGGCATTCATCATATGGGAAGTAAGTGTACCAAGGAGAGGACATAATCCCAGAGACTAATTACAAAATGCTGGATTAGCTCAGGCAGCAGGTAATGGGAGTCTGAATTAACAGAGTGGCAATAGAAACAAAAATGAATTCTGGCATAAGAAATGGCTAATCTAACATTGCAAAATGTCCAAGTATCTATCTCTTCAATTAATACAAAAAGTAAACAATGGTCTACAATGGCAACCATACAAAGGGGAGACCCCAAAAATATGGAATTTATTTATAAAACATTGTGTATTTATTCTTACATGTTTAAACTTCAATCACCTTCAAAATACTCTCCATTTGATGTAATACACCTATTGAAACACTTTTTCCACTGCTCAAAACACTTTTCAACTCATCAATTTTGATGCCTTTTAGTGCTTCTGCCATTTTTTATTTCACCTCTTCCACATCAGCACATTCCCTTTTAGGACTTTTTTCATCTGGGCAAACAACAGAAAAAGGTCACTCGGGGTGAGAGGGTGGAACACGGGCGTCATGCTATTTTTGGTCAAAAATTGCTGAACACTCAGCGCAGCGTGGGCAGGTGTGCTCGTAAATCACCTATCATGAAATGGGCAAATGGTTCAAAAAAGATTCACTGAAGCTGAACACAGCCTCTCACACTACCACCACCAGCTGGTACATGGCTACAAATGGGTTCCTGGAACACTCACCTAGCAGGGGAAGCCTGTACTACAAGGGGCCTGCCCTCCAGAAGACAATTCCAGTTTTATGGGCGTGCCCCCTTGTATATGTGCTGTCAATGCAAAATGTTTACACTGTGAAGATCATCATCCTAGTATCAGAGCACTTACATTAACTAACAACAGTCACTAACAACAGTCGTGAATGGCTGAATGGGGCAAACAATACATTTACTAGAATCAACTATCTTTAATCAGCTATGTGTCCCAGGAGGAGGTTCAAAGACTCAGTCTCCACATCTATAATCTGGGAGTAGTCTACCTCTTAGGGTTGATGTTGAAATTCAAGACAATGGGACAATGCCTACCTCAGGACCTGGCCTACAGCAAAAACTCAAAGGTCAACTGAACCTGATTTTATAGCATTTTCAAACTGTCACACAAAAGTTTCAGTGAGTTTTAAGTTTAGGTTTATAAAATAGTTTATATATTCCAAAGTTCCCATTTGGACCACAGACTTAGAATTTTAGACTTCTGATAGTCAGAAATTTACTAAATGGATACACTAGTTATGTATACATTTCTCAGCATCAGAACAAACTGTAATTGATGTCAGCATGCTTTTAACTAAAACAGCCATAGTTAAACCCAGCATAAATTGTTTCATGCTCAAAAAACACCTAACAGTAATAATCCACATTGCTGACTCTATCTTTTGTTATGACTGAAAAAAATATTAGTACTTTCATTTTAAATTGTTCTGAAAAGGTAGTTTTCCCACAAAGGTATCATGAAATATACTAACATCATGCATCTCATGTAATTCTACAGTTTACTTGCTTTTAATTTGCTGTCCAACTGTGTAATATGTGAGTGATGGCAGCACTACAAAAGAGTGTAGTTTTTAAAAGAAAAAGCTTTCCCCGGCTGCTTGTAATAAAATAGCCAAGCCTCACAGCAAGGGCTGACAAGATAAATATAGTAACACACGCATAAGTCTAAAATAGACCTGAGAAAAACTATTACAGAGGACATTTCCATGACTGTCCTGACAAGCAACTTCCAGTGATTAAATGTGCCTATGCATGTATATGCACGTTTTTTATACAAAAGCTATAAAGCCCCCCCTTAAAACTTCACAGAATCATAAATTGATTTTTAAAATTTTGAGCTATCAAATGCTAATGTGGTACACAGTAGAGCTATCATTTAGAAATGACTTTTATTACTTAAAATCAAAAGTATAATGTAAATTATCTTAGAAAATATCTTTTCTTAAACTTTCAAAACCAAGCTAATTGCTTATGAACTGAGGCACTACAAATTATGCAGCTCTATTTAAAAAATAAAGAACAAGTTCTGGCATTTTATCTTCTATTTTACAGGAATTAAGTACAATTAAATTTAAATAATACCATATAAACATTTTATTTCAGTTACATATGATTTTAGGAACAACAGAGATTAATCATTTGTAATAAATGGAAGTATTTGAAATTGCTTTTGGCTGGTCTATTACATCAGTTAGCGGGGCTTACACTGCAAAAACAAATATACATCTACCCATATTGCAGCAATTTAGCTTATGGTTGATTTAGTGGCATAAAATAACACCTCATAAAATTTATCCTAAAACACATCTGTTAATAAAACTATGATCAAGATTATTCTGAAATTCTGATGCTTCTTGTAACGAGATGACAAGTGGGACTTCCAATGCTGCCCCTCCCACTTCCATTCCCTAACCTTCTATATGAGAGTCTATTTCTGGAATTTTTCTGTTCTGTATGTCTGTTCACACACCACTGTCATGCTGTCTTAATTTCTTTACCTTATAGTAAATCTTGAAATCAAGCAGGGTAGTTCAGCCAACTTTGTTCTTTGCATCTCCATATATACTTTACAATCACCTTACCATTTTATAGAAAAAAAAAGCTGCTTTAAACTGATTTTAATGCTGTCAAAAAATGCTAATTTTAACTGAGATTGCACTCAATCTATAAATCAATTTGGAGAGCACTGACATCATAATATTGCATCTTCTGATACGTAACATGTTCTGTCTCTCTGTGCAAGTCTTTTTTTTTTTTTTTTTGTAAAGATCTTATTTATTTAATTTTAGAGAGGGCAAGGGAGGGAGAAAGAGAGGAAGAGAAACATCAATGTGTGTTTGCCTCTCATGCGCCCCCTACTGGGGACTGGCCTGCAACCCAGGCACGTGCCCTGCCTGGGAACTGAACCGGCAACCCTTTGGGGCTCGCAGATCTGCGCTCAATCCACTGAGCCACACCAGCCAGGGCTATGCAAGTCTTCTTTCATTTCTTTCCACCATGTTTAATAGTACTGAGAGGACAGATCTTGTACATATTTGGTTAAATTTATTCCTAAATATTTTATGCCTTTAGGTGCTACTGTAAAGGGAAATGATTATTTAATTTCATTTTGCAATTGTTCATCGCTATTATAGAGAAGAACAACTGATTTTTATATGTTGATCTAGTGTGCAGAGATTCTGCTTAATTCACTTACCAGTTTAATAACACCTTTGGTAAATTCCTTAAGATGGTTTCTGAACATGATCATTGCACCTATGAATAGGGAATGTTAATTCTTCTTTCCAATCTGTGTTTATTTCTTCTTCTAGTCTTACTGCACTGGCTAGAACCTACAGTACAGTGCTGAGCAGAAGTGACAAGAGTGGACATTCTTGCCTGCTTTCCATTTTTAGCGGGCAAGAATTCAATTCTTCATCATTGAATATATTAGCTTCAGTTAGTTGACAAAGGCCTTTCATCAGACAGGAAATACCCTACTATTCTAATTTACCATGAGTTGGGTTTTTTAAATCACAAATTAATGTTGAATTCTGTCAAATGCCTTTTCTGCAAATACTGATATGATCACACAATTTTTATTCCGTTAATGTGACAAATTATGTTAATTTATAACTGTGATAAATCCTGCTTAGTTTTGATATATTATCTTTTCTAATTAAAAAAACTATAAGTGTTTATTGATTTTTGACTGAAGAATGAATGGATCCATGGTACCTAGACCAGCCCTTGTCACTTAATCCAATATAATGTCATACAATTTTATCAGGGTGGGTAAATGACAGAGCTAGAGTCCATACAATAAGGAAGTGGCAGAGCACTGCAGACAGCAGGTCTTCAAGCTACAAGCATGGAGCATTACCTCAGAGTTGCGCAAGTGTCAAAGTCACAGTCCCCTATTCCCTCACCTCCACCCCCAGCTCTTCACATTTCAGACACAAGAAAGCAAAAGACAAAAGAAATAAAGATATGGATTCCTGACTCAGAGAAGCAGAAGTCAACCCAAATAACAAACACTGCATCCCTCTTGCCAGCACTGGCAATGTTTCCGAATGGAACATTCCTCGGGGGCAGGGTAACAGGTCAGTTTATCTCCCACATCCAACTTATTTTTTAACATATTATTGGGTATAACGTGCTAAAATTTGGTTAAGAATTTTTACACCTATTTCCATGAGGGATAATGCTCTGTAGATTTATTTCCTTTTAATACTTTTGGTTTGGCAGAAAACTAATGAGGGTCTCAAAAAATGAGTCATGACCTATTCTCTCCTCTGCTATTTTCTGAAAGAATGTGGGTAAGATTGATAATATTTCTTCCTCAAATGGTTGATAGATTTCACCAGTGAAGCCATCTGGGCCCAGAGTTCTCTTTGTGGGGAAAAAAATTTAATTACAAGTTCAATTCCTCAAGAAAGTATAGGGGTATTCACATTTTCTATTTTTTCTAGTATGTTTTGGTAACTCCGTGTCTGCCAAGTTGGTGAAGTTCCTGGCATATAGCTGTTCACAATATTCTCTTATTCTTTTATATCTGTAGGATGTATAGTGATGACCTATCTTTTAATCCAGGTATTAGTAATTTGTGTTATCTTTTGTTGTTTGTTTTCCTTTTCTTTTTTTTTTAATAGTAAACTTTATTTTCAGAGCAGTTTCAGCTTTACAGAAAAATTGAGCTGGGAAAGTACAGGGAACTCCCATATGTCTCCTGCTCCCACATGGACAGCCTCTCCCACTATCAACATCCTGCACCAGAGTGGGACATTTATTACCATAAATCAACCTATAGTGACACATCATTAATTATCCAAAGTCCATACTTTACATTAGGGTTCACTTAGCTGGCAGTGCTTTTCAAAAAATCAGTTTTTGGTTTTACTGATATTTCTCTCTCTCTCTTTCTCTCTCTCTCTCTCTCTCTCTCGCTCTCTTACTCACTCAGTCACTCACTATCCAGGCTTCTTCACTAATTTATGCTCTTAAAAGTAAAAGTTTAGCTCACTGACTCTGTATCTTTCTTTTTTTCTAACACAAGCTTTTAAAGCTGTAATTTCTCTTTAAAGTATTGCTTTAGCTACATTCCACAAAATTTAACATGTTTTCATTAGGTTCAAAATATTTTCTAATTTCTCTTGTGATTTTTTTCTTTGACCCACGGGTATACTTAGAAGTTACTGATTCTAACTGAATTCTGTTGGCATCAGGGAATACATTCTTTATTACTTTAATCTTTCAAAATTTCTTGAGATATTTTGTGATTCATGTTTCTGTCTGTTTTGATGAATATTCCATGCACAACTTCAAAAGAATATGAATTCTATTGCTGTTGGGTAGAGTACTCTGAAAAGATCAATTAGGCAAAGTTGTCTAAGAGTGTAACTGAAATTTCCTGTATCCTCACTGATTTTCTTTTCATTTGCTCCATCAATCACGTAATCCCCAGTAAAAATAGTAGATCTCTTCATTTCTTCTTTTAGTTCTCAGAAATTTTGCTTCATGTACTTTGAAATTCTGTTAATATAGTTAGTTACATGCAGATTTGGGATGTTATGTCTTCCTGGTGAATTTGCCTGTTATTATAAAATGCCCCTCTTTATCACTAGTAAGATTCCTTGTCCTGAAACCTAGTTTTCCCATGTGAACATAGCTATTCCAGCTTTCTTATCTATTATAAGCATGGCACATCATCTTCCACCCTTTCAGTTTTTGTACCATTATCATTAAAGTGTCTCTTATAAACAGTATATAACTGAGTTTTTCTTTTTAACCAGTCTGACCATCTTTGCTTTGTAATCACATTGTTTAGAACAATTTACATTTAATTATCACTATGGTTAGGTTTAAATTTACCATCTTGATATTTGTTTTCTATTTTTCTCATTTGACCTTTATTACTTGCTCGTCTTCTTTTCTTGTGATTCAACATTTTTTAGTATTCCATTCTATCTTTATCACTGGCTTATTAGCTACGTTTAATTTTCGTTAGTGGTTGGTAGCCTTCCTCAAGTACAGTTTTGTGAGAGAATAAAACTAACAGGAAGTTGTATGAATGAGTATTTTAAAATCTCCCCACGACAGTACATAGCTCTTAGATGCATAGGACAGAAGTTAATTATGTATAATAGATGTCTTGAGGCATTAGGGCTTAACTGAAGTTTACACCAAATTTGGAAAATTTGCCTGGCCTTGTAGAGTTTTACCCTACATAAGCACATCTTAGTCTTCAACAACAAACACAAGGCAGTCCCTGTGCCTCTGCTTTAAGTGTGTATGTGCACACTCTGCAATGTGAGAGTGGGGTGGGGGCCTAATCTGTACCACTTTATAAATTGCCCTTCAATTTTACCCCATTTTTGGAAACCTCTATCTAAATTTAAAACCTCTAAAACAGCTGCTGACTCTGAGACCCCCACCCCCCACCCCATGACTGCCTCAGAAAGACTGCCTTCCACACCTTTGATGGCACCCTTGCGAGTACATCTAGGCTAGAGCTTCTCAACCTGCCTCATCTCCTACATTCCAAAAAAGTGATCGATATCTCTTGTTTGTTGATGACTCCTCTCCCCTTGCTTTGCTATTTATTGGTTGATAATTATACCTTTATTTTTCCTGTTAAGAGTCTGTGCTTTCATTTTGGTAAGGCCTTAAAATGGACAGATGGCAAATGACAATGCTCAGTTGCTTAGCTTATCTTCTTGACCAGAAACCTTAAAGATTTTTAAGCATTAAATGGAACGTTTATAATCACACACAAAGTAGGGAGAACAGCATAATGAAATGTCATTACTGATGACTACCTTTCAAGAATATTTTAAGCAAATAAAATTTGATCATTTGAAGCCTCTACAATAATAAACTCTATTGATCACAGTCCTCTGTGGCCTATATGGATAAGAATTACACAATATCTAAAAACCATTTTGTAAAAATAAGCATGCCATACACTGTATTTTGCCATGTATAATGCACACTTTTTTGCCCAAATTTTTGAGGGAAAAATAAGGATGCACATTATACATGGGTAGCACTAATTTGTTACCAGTATATAACATTTCTTGTACCTTGTATCTGTTCTTGTGTTTTGTAATTATTTGTTATATAAAATTTCTTGTACCATAATGTTAAGAAATAAATGCTAAAATCCCTTTATAATACAAAAAACAAGTACCTACATATCAATAAATTAAAAAATGAATCAAGAAATTAATGGGCCAAAAACATGGCTGCAACTTCTACATGGCAAAATACAGGTAATTCAATTTTGTAATCAGGTCAAGAGTTCCTTCCAATATCTGTTACATGAATTTCACAGAATTATTGCCCATAAGGGAACACAAGCCCCACAGAGTCAAACATCTTCTCTAACAAGTAAGAGGAGCCCAAGAGCTGGGTGTGTGTGCTCCTACGTCTAGGGGCATGTGAAGTCACTGGCAGAGCCAACCCCATCATGCCCACAATCTAACAGAACAGGCAGAGTCCCTTTTTCTCCTTTTAATCTTATTCATAAGGAACTTAACAAGTGTATGTAGTTTATTATAGATATTGTACAGGCTAGGCTGAAAACTTTACATAAAATTGTTAAAATAGAGTGAGATTTTAAAGAAGCTAAGAGAAGAGTATGTATGTGACATACGCCTTGAGCATCCTGTGTGCATGTGTCCCTTTCAGGTGTGCTTTGGTGGGAGTTTGAGAAGCACAAAGCTAGGCAGAATCAAAGTCAGATCCCCAGCACCATAATCTAAGTCTCTTGATTACTGGTCCAGAAAAGGAAGTGTCAGCTTAACCCATTGATGCATCACTAAGACCTAGATTTAGCAACACGTACTAAAAAGGTACCCCAGTTTACAAATGTAAACCTCCATAGAATAACTAGCATTTACCTGGTACTTTACAGTTTGTGAAACTGTTTTTAAATATAATAAACCTTACAACAGCTTTGTAATATAGATATTATCATCACTGTCACTTTACAAATAAAGAAAATCTCAAGAGACCTAAGTAACCTGACGACATACAATTAAATGAATTGAACCCAGTCTCATAACCTAAACCTTCAAAATGTAGGATGCAGGCTATCTTTCCTTTGACCATTCACCTGCTCCCTTCTTGTGGTGTCTAGTTCTTTTTTTTTTTAATCCTTAACAAAGGATATGTTTACTGATTTTAGGGGTGGGGGGAGGGAGGAGAGAGAAAAAGAGACAGAGAGAGAGAAACATCAACTGGTTTCCTCCCATACACACCCTGACCAAGGACTGGACCCACAACCTAGGTTACGTGCCCTGACCAGGGATCAAATCTGCAAACTTTAGGTGAACGGGAGGATGCTACAACCAACTGAGCCACCCAGCCAGGGAGGTGTCTACTTTTTTAATGGTTGCAATAGCCAAATAGAATAATCCAAGGTTTCCAGATGTACATTTTGAGTTGCCTGCTACCCCAGTTCCTTTGGGCCTCATCTACTTGCCCTGCACAGTCTTCCAGTAGAAAGCAGCCTTTGTGAAGCTCCTGCTGGAAGTATATACCTCCTCCCTTGCTGGTGGCTACAAATGAGATCAGTGCATTCAACTGCCACGTCCCATCCTTGGTTCAGAAAGCCTGGGTCTCTCATCAGTGACATTCACTTGCCTCTTCTCTGGTGTGCTGGGTACCCCAGGCAGGCAGGGTAGAGGGGTGATAACTGTCTCCCCCCTCCCATTCTCTTCTTCCTACTCTCAGGATGACTTCCTTCCCTTACAACTAGGTACACCTTTTTCATAACAGTTCTTGAAGAACAGCAATAGATGGTTTGACTGGTTCTGGCTCCTCCACTGAGTTATTACACTGCTATCCATGAACCCTGGACTCATAGGTCTGTTTCACTAACTCCCAGCTTCACCCACATGCTGCTCTGGTCTTCAAACATCAACTCCAGGTGACTCTAAGGATGTCCTCCTGGAAGGTAAGATAAAGACTAGACTGAAAATCCATGGAGTCAACTTCCTCTCAACAACTTACCATTAAAAGTTTACTCATACAGAACACTGTTTTCTTATATGTGAGAGCAAAAAGTACATCATCCAAACTTTGGATTAAATTAGGTCTCCTCATCCTATGTAACATTTCTATGATGAGAACATCTAGGTTAGAGTAAACTGATTCCAACATAACTTACTGCTCTGTTGGGAAGGGCAGAAAATTTAAAGTGCTTGCAAACTCTATGAATGGGCAAAGAATACACACTGAGAAAAATATGACACTCCGTACACAAATTTTTTAAACCATCACCTTCTGTTTTTTATGCTAGTAGACCAGGTTGCAACTATTTCACAGTCCTCTTCTGAAAGCTGAGGTACCTTTCTAAGGCATGCATTGCCACATCTAGCTCTTTGGGAGTAAATCCATACATAACCAATTGTGATATGTAACTATACTCAAAGATATTGAGCATAATACATCTAAGCACAAAGAATTAAGCAGAAGCATCTATTCAACAGACAAAAAGTGTAAAACAAGATGCTGGTCTGTATACTCTTAAACCTCCTTAGATGATACAATTCAGATAATTACCCCTTTCAAAAGGTCTGAGAAACTGTCTAAACTCCCTATAAGAGATGGATTAACTAGGGAAATGCTTAACTATCCAGAAGGTGGAATGCACAAAGATAATAACAATGAGTCAGAGAGTGAGCTAAAACAAAAATGATATAATGACAGATCTAAATATAACTGCTCAAATTTTCCATTTCACTAGTGCATAATGATTGAAAAGATATATTTATTTTCAATACGTAACTCTTCTAGGAATATTTTAATTTCAGTAGGAAACAAATGCCTTCAATGATGAAAGTATATTTTATTCTATATGTATGTGAATTTTCAAATGCAGTGCTTCAAGTTTAGTCATCGTATGCTCCTAATCCTAAAATTGTCACTTTAAAATTATAAGAGAAAAAAAATAAAGTACCTATTTGGCTTATTTTTTTAAAACTACAATTCATAAAAATTTAGTTGAAGAAACATTTTATTTTGGCTCTCCCTTTACAACACACAACATCCAGTAACTGGCTTTAAACTCTAGGGCACTGGGAAGCAGTCCTAAAATTTTAAATATAATCCAGCAAACAGAAAAACACTGACAAATGCCATTATGGTCCGCTACCCAAACCTGTACAAGCCATGCCATCAAAGGCTGACTGCACAGAGAAGCAAAGTGACTGCCTGGCAGAGCCCCCAGGGCAAGGACAGCACTGTCTCCAGCAATGTGGTCTGAGGTTGCCACCAACTGTAGGAGAGAGCAAGGACACTGACTAAAATTAAAATTTCACTTTAGATTAGAAAAAGATGTGTTTTTTCGGCCAATTAAAGTTCTTGTGAAAATGGTAACCAGCTCAGATTGCCTCTGATCAGCATAAGGAAAGGGGGCTCTCAGAGGATCAAGGGAGGCTGGGAGTGAGCAGGCAGACACCAGGCAAGACTAAAGCAACGTGTAGGCAGGCCAGGCCACAGGAGCTCCACCGGGCCCTGGGCAGTCCTGTGGAAGAGCTCCCACCTGGGCAGCTCAAGGTTCCATGCCCAAGGGAGGTGAGGGTCTCTGACTCCCTCCCTAGTGGGAACACAGGCCCAGTGTTCCCACGGAAACTGGGGTGTTTTCAGGAAGGGGAATGGATGCTAGGCAGACAAAAAGCAACAAATGTCTACTGTAGATCATCAAAAGTCCAGCAACACTTCAATATTTCTCAGTTTGAGTAATTCTATGAATTCAAGCCAAATTCACATGGCTATGGACCTCAGAGAACTCAAACTAGATGTGCCCTATAGGGCAATAAAGGAAAGAATAAACATCTTCTGCTCGGGCTTTACCTGGAATTTTGTTTAATTCAGACTGTGATCAATATGAATAAAGAAGCAATCTCTGATGGACTTGGGTGTGGCCCATCTGGTACTTTACATCGTAGCTGTCCAATTAAACATCACAGTTACTCACCCAAGAAAATACACTTGTACACAATCCAAATAAACTCGTAAACTGGTATTCATCACTTTGATACAGAGGTGTGTCTCAACGCTTTTAAAAAGACCTAAATTTTAAGAAAGATATTTACTGGAGGTTGCTACCTTCCAACTAGAAAGGATAAAGAAGAAAGTAAAAGTAAATGTTCTAATATGATCAGAACACCTTATTAAAAATGGTTAATGCATAAACTGAAATTCGTATATCTAGAAAAAGTTCAATATTAATAGTCTAAAAGTATAGATATATATTTATTAAAAACATGTTTCAAAACACTTCTTTAAAGCAACAATGTTTATAAGTTCCCCTCCTCCAAATATTCAGTATTACAAAATTTGGAAATGCACTTACACAGAAGTACCGGGGATTTAACTGAAAGGACTCTGTTTGCCGGAAATGATACCAAAAATAAATTTGAATTTACAGTAGCATTCATCAAAACCTAATCATAAAATACTTAACAACAAATTAAATACAAAAAAGCCTGCTTCCAAGAGCAGGCTGTGGTGGGTGTGTGCATTAGCTCAAGGAGACAATTAATGCGTGCAGCTGGTGTAACCTTCAGTAAGTTTCGATCAAAGTCTGACAGCTACCAGTTATATTTCACACAGGGTAATTATAGCAAACGGTTTCAGGCTTAACATTCTGCTATTTCTTTTTCTTTCTGGAATGTAATCAACAAGATATTAAGATTGCTTCTGCTTAGCTTTTATCTTCACATTTACAGAGAAAATATTCAATCATAATGCATTTAGTGAAAAGTATGGGTAAAAAAAGACCTGATGTTTAGCAGAATTTTTCTGACAATTACTTCAACAAATGACATATTTATAGCTCTTGTGCATAATAAAATGTTAGTCCTTTCACAACAAAATACAAAATCTTAATTATGCTTCTCATTTTCTATAATTCCTAGACTTGTCGACATATACCATACTAACATGAAAATCAACCTGAAATGCTTTTGTATGTTCAATAAGGTAAAAAACTGCAACCGCTCCATGGATGTCATGTTATTCTAAAATCTAATGCTCACACAGGCACATAGTATAATAAGCATAGGGTCCAGAGTTAATAAACCATGTGCTTAAATTTGTATACTGAATTATTAAGAAAGTTAACTCTCGTATCCTAATGCTCTTTTAAACTACATTTCTACAACAACTGTACATGCAGTTACTCTAAGTACACCTGCAGTAGCTGATGTGAGTGCAGGCTGCTCCTTTACAAGGTTGCCTCTATATGCCCACTGTCACTCTTTTGGACTAACAGCACATCTCCAGAATCAAAGCGTCTGGAAGCTATGAGTGCTCTGGGGGAGCCTTGCTCTTTCCTGAGCCTCTGAATTGTCCCACGTAAATGGAGTTAGGGCTCCAGCACTCACCCCACCTCTGTCGTGAGACCACAGAACATCTCATTATATCCCCCAAGATCACCTCTCTGTTTCTTCTCCCCCTCTTGCTTAATTTTGTCATCACTACATTTACCACCATGTTACATAAAATGTTGTTATATTTATCAGTTCACCTTCTCGAACGGAAGCTCTATGAAAGCAGGGGTCGGGTCTCTTTTATCTACTGCTGTATTATTCCAGCCACTACAAATGCCTGGTACATAATAACTATTCAAAAAAAAAAAAACAGAAACAAAAAACAAAAACAAAACCCTCAATAAACAGATGAATACATCTGACAGACCTATCAACCAAAACCAGTAGTTTACTGGAAAATGAGGTCAGGCATATTAGGCATTACAATATGCTCTAAAGAAAAGGGAGAACAAAATTCTAAGTATAACAACATTTGCATACAACATCAATACCTCACTGATGTGAATGCAGGTGGATGGGCAGAGTAATAGTTGTCTCAGTCAGACTTCTTAGCTATTGGCAATGGAAATCAACTCTGGCTGATTTACACGGAAAAGGAATTTACTGAAGGGTTTCTGGACGACTCCAAGAATGACCAACTATGCTAATGACAGGAGACAAATTCTAAGATGTCCTAAATTAAATTATACCAGGCCAGAGAGTAAGGGACAAGAATAATACATCATTAATAGCTGGAGGCCAACTAACAAAAGATTCTTCACATTTCTGAATGTATGTTGGAGCTTTCAACCAACTTCCAGGCACTATCTAAAAAGAAGTAGTCAACCACCAGATGCTACCACATTCTTCTCACACATGAACTTTCCAGACTGTTGCCCACAGCCAATCAAAAGTAGTAAAGAGTTTTTCCTTGTGGACTGTGCAAATATCCTAGAAGTGCCCTCTGCTTCATTTCCCCCTTATCTATAGCCAATGTAAATTATTTCAAAACAACTTACATCTTTCTTCCCTAAAATACAATGTACAAGGGAGCCCCATCAATCCCAGGAGAGCAGACATATTTGTCTTTTCCATCAGCCCTGCTGCTGGGGATTCACACTGCATGCCCCAGGACCTGGTCCACTTTCTGGCCCAATACACCCTTTCTTTCAGAAAAGCTTTTGGTAGTAAACATTTTTGTTTAGCACTGATGCACTATGGTCAAAAAAAGGAAGGAACCAAAAATCACGATAAACCAAGCTGAATGACAGCCCCAGACCACATCCAAGACGTGGAAAGGACTCTGCTACCCAGGACTCAGACAAAGCCCCCACCACTGCCAGAAGGCAACATCCACTGTCCCTACCTCTGAAGGTCAGGCTTCAAACTCAAAATCCTGAGCAAAACACTCAGCTAGCAGCCAGCCATCCACCAAACCCATACAGCAGGGATCCACAGAAAGAGGGGTTCAGAAGCTGGGAATGCAAAAAACAAAAAAATGGTTCACAATAGTGGTGTAAAATATACATCACTTTGTATAAACACCAGAGAAAGCTCTTCCCCAAGAATGCATTACAAAGGATTCTACTATACTTAACTGTTATGAAAGTGTTGGTGAAGTGGCTGTTCATTAGCACACTGTGTGTGAGAACAGTTTGAAATTAATACCCTCAACTTCACATATTTGAATAGCAATTTAGATTTCTGCCTATCAACTGGAATTAAAATATAGGTACCAAACTGAAGTATTTTACGCTCTCTACATCTTCATAATGCAACTGAAGTGTTTTTTAAAGCATCAAAAACGTGGCCCTGGCTGGTGTGGCTCAGTGGATTGAGTGCTGGCCTGTGAACCGAAGGGTTGCTGGTTCGATTTCCAGTCAGGGCACATGCCTGGGTTGTGGGCCAGGTCCCCAGTAGGGGCCACGTGAGACACAATCACACATTGATGTTTCTTTCCCTCTTCCTTCCCTTCCCTTCTCTCTAAAAATAAACAAAATGGTTTTTAAAAATGTATATACATTTATGAGGCAAATCAATGAAAAATAGTTACCCAGAGACCCAAATAACAGGAACTGGGAAGGGGTGACTGTTATCCTCACCAACCGCTGACTCAAGAAAATTCACCTCTTTGCTTTTAAAAAGGGTGTGAGCTCTTTGACTAACACCCCGATTCTTTTTACAGCTTTAATTTTGTGGCTACAAAACACAAATAACTCCTGAATCTTAATCAACTTTCTTTTCTCTCTTCTTAGAGGTGTGAAAAGGCTGGCTAGATATAGTTGAGTATAAGAAAGACAATCTGTTCCTTTCTTCTTCCACCTCCTTAGGTTCCAGTGATGAGTACAGGAAGCCCTTTCGAAGTCTGCATTAGAGCAAGAAAACAGTTTTTACATGCTCCCTGGAATCTGAAGAATCTGTCCCCAAAGGGCACTAAAATATGCCTAGTTAAAAACGAACTACAAGACAGAAACAGAATACAAATGCACAAAACAGTATTATCCAGCAGAAATTAATCCAGAGAACATGCAAACAATTTCTGGGTGTGACTCCTAAAAATCCTAGAAAACACACTATTTTTTTAAAAAAAGCAACTGGTTTCATTGAAGGAACATTTACTAACAAGCACTTATCATTTTAGGAACACTGGGCTTGATGCTGCTGACCCAAGGGTCAACATAATACACCGGTTCCTTCCCTGGTAACACAGTGCTGAGGACACATAGACACAATCACCACAGCAGAAACATAGTTTGTTAAATTAAAAAAGGAGGTCATTAGAACCAGGTGGCTCCAATACCCTAGCAGCCTATGTAAACAAACCTAATCTAAGTCTGTAAACACTGCAAGGTTAGGAAAACAAAACACTAACATTCACCACCACAAACAGCCACCTAGGCTTGAAGCTATAGCCAACAATAACTTCCTTACTTGGTGTCCGTCCACCTTTTTTCTATGAAAGTCCTGTTAGATGAAGTGCTCCTAAGCACTGCCTGGCTTCATGATGCTTGATTCAAATGATTTTTGTTCAAATAAAATCAAAATTTTTAATATGCCTCACTACAGTTACAAAACAGAAGAATGTTATAAAGTTCTTATCTCAATACTAAATGACCTGATCTTAGTACTTTTAAATACAATATTCAAATCCCTTCATATTTTATACAACTTATTTTCTACTAAATTCTCAATAGTTGTGAAACTTATGAATAAAAAGTTAAAAATGTTACAATTGCAAAGTCAAATATATGAAAACTAAGGGAGAACGAGGTCAATATTAAACTGGCAACTCAATTTATTTTTCTGAAAAGTAAAATATTTACATTAAGTAAGTCTCTATGTAAGTTGATGATAAGATGGATATGGACTTTAGATAATGCAGAAAAGAAAAACATCTAGTAAACAGATAGTTATGAGGAAAAAAGGACACTGATGGTGACAAACCACACATATAGGGTGCTTACTATCTACCAAAACCCTTTTAAAGTGCAGAGCCATTTACTCCTTTCATCCTCAGCACGCCATCATAAACCACTCATGACAGTTATCATCCTTACTCGATTCGGAGACCAAAGGAAGCATCGAGAAGTAAATCTCTTCCCCCACTTTCCCAAGGCCAGAGGGGGAGGACTCACCCCACACCAAGGACTACAATAGGGAGGTTAGTGGTTTTATAACAGTTTATATTTTCTCAATCTCTTTCTGAAACACTAAATAATACATGACTGATTTCAAAGTAGCTCATCTTAAATACCAGGTATTTTAGAACTGATACCTAATGGACTTTAGAGGAGTCCTATGGTTATTCTGGATTTTTCAACTACTTGCTCTGCCTGGTGAATGGAACAGGAACTTCCCTGATCATGTTGAAAGTTATCCACAGTAAAATGAAATTAAAAAATACATATATTAGCCCTGGCTGGTGTGGTTCCGTGGATTGTGCGCCAGCCTGCAAACCAAAAGGGTCGCTGGTTCCATTCCCAGTCAAGGCACATGGCTGGGTTGCAGGCCAGATACCCAGTTAGGGGTGCGTGAGAGGCAACCACACATTGATGTTTCTCTCCCTCTCTTTCTTCCTCCCTTCTCCTCTGTCTGAAAATAAATAAAATCTTTTTTAAAAATTTAAAAAATAATAAAAATGCATATATTAGATGAGTATTCTCAACGAGTTGAGCCAGCGATTTCTATCATGGTATCAGATAAAAGCTTGCTTAACAAATAAATAGCTCCTTGGTTTTTGTAAGATACCCACTACTTCAACAGGCCAAATATCCAAGCTAAACAGAAATCTTACAACTTATCATCTAACAGAAGGACTATGACCATTTCAGATGCTTCCTCTACATCTGAAATGCTCATGACAAAAGTGTAATTATTAACAGGTCAAAAAATAAATTAAATCCAGGGCACTGAAAATTATGTTAATGAAATGAAAAGTGGCCTTGCTGACACTGCGTCACTATTTCTGGATAGCTCACTTGAACATCAAATAAATCTCACATCATGGAGATGTGCCAAAAGGCAGTGACCTAGTTTATATTGGGGTGGGAAAGAAATAGCAGTCTGTCCTTTGAGACTCGTACCAAAATAGCTTCCTAAAGCACAGCTTCATGCTTTTAAAAATATTTAAATAATTTTTCCATGCAAGGGCAAAAATAATAGCCAGAACCAATATCAAATATAAATGTCCTTTATGTAAATAACCCCATTAGGTTAATGCTGGTTCTCAAAATGTTATTTGTATTTTCAAAACTTGGAAAAAAATTAAATATCAGTAGAATGAAGTAAGAAGTTATTTTCAACACCTAATAATTGACTACTATAGGCAATTAACCTACACCAGTTAACCCAGATTATTTTTGTAAAACTCCATAAATATAACTGGCTGATTCTGGCAATGACACATCCAAAGAAAAATGCAAGTAATAAACCACAAAACTTTGGTAGAAAGTATCTTCATATTACATGTACATAAAAATAGACAGAAACACTGAACCTGTACATAGAACCACAGAAACAAAATCTGACATGATATTCACTCGCAAGAATCGAATCAAGACGACACTGGGCCTATTAAACTAGTTACTATGGGGTTTTCTTCCTGAAATGAAGAATGTGTAAAATGGGATAAAATTACCTTTAGAACAATTCATTGTATAACATCTACAAATTGTATAGTGTCTATAAGACACACCCTTGAAACAAAGCAACTCAAAGGTAGAAAACAAAAGCCTGGGTAAGATAACATCAAGCAAAAGATGTTCAGCTGAAGTAGGGGTTCATAGAATCGTCATCAGGTAAAACAGAATTCAAAGTAAAAATGGGCATGTCATATTGACTATGTGGTATAAACCATAAGGACCCCTCTGGGCACCAAAAAACAGAATTGAAATATATACAAGAAAATCTGATAGAAAAACAAAAACTTGACAAATATAATAGCAATAGATACTTTGACATACCTCTCTCTAATTTGACAGATCAAATGCACAAAAACTAAAAAAAGATATAATGAAGTATATAAAACTATATGTAAACCCTACAAACAAAAAGAACTTTTTCATTTCAAAGGCCATGGAATGTATTTACAAAAACTGGCCAACGCAATTATTATACAAAATGAAACTGCAATCACTTCCTAAAAGTAGTGCTACAGAAAATACCTGAACATGAGATAATGAAACTAGAAATTATTAATAGTTAACATCAAAATAACTTGGAAACTTAAAAAAAAAAACACACTAAGCAATTCTTAGGTTAAAGTTAAATAAGAATAAAAATGCAAATCTAGAAAAAGATAATATGAGTGCTATCTAAAAATGAATGCTAAGCAGCTACAATTAGCTTAAAGATACACTAAAACTCCTTCATCACTAAAAATGGAGATAAACTAAGTAAACACTTAAATTGTTATGTTAAAAGAGTAATGAGAAAATGAGAAATAAAGCTAAAATTGATGACCATAGAAACAGGAAGTCATAAATTAGAAAAGAGAGAAACAGTAAAAAAAAATCTAAGAGCTAGTTCTATGACAAAGCAAATCAGGAGAAAGAAAACAAAATCAAAATTAAGGAGAAACACCTAAATATGACAGGAAATTAAAATAATTATAAGAAAATTTATATACAAGTCTATGTTAACACATTTAAAAATCTGGATAAATACATTTCCTAGGAAATATTAATTACCAAAGTGGAAATTTCTGAAGTGTCAAAATATATCAGGACATCCAAGTAAAATTACTACAAGGTCTAGAAAGTGTTAATTCCAGTATTATTTCAAGTATCCCAGAAACCAGATAAATAAGACTTCCACATACTTTCTAAAATGCTAACATTTAACTGCCACCAAAAAGCTCACAAGATAACATATGAAATAAAATTTCAAACTAATCTCATCTATAAAAATGGACACATAAAAATACCATTCCAGTATAAGCATACAGAATCCAGAAGTACCATTAAGCATGAAAGAATAATATACACATTACCAGAGCAGCTCAGTCCAAGAAAGCTAACATCTTTCAATAAAAGAAAGTCTATCTAAATAATTCACGTATCAAAAATTTCAAAATTATCAATATATATAGTTATTTCCTTCATAGAATTATGGATGTATATCTCAAAAGTAAATGCCAGGAGAATGCTTTACAGTGAAAAACTGCAAGTTTTTCTACTAGCTATAAATGAGACATATCTAAAATATAGCATTAAATCAAAAACAACAAGTCACAAAAGAGAATGTATATGGTTGTATCTTTAGGGAAAAAGTCTACGTTATCTATGTTAATAAACAGTAGATGCATTTTAAAATCTGAAATGATAGGCATCAAACCATTAACAACAATTACTTACTGGGACTATTTCCATATTGTTTGAGTCAAAATCAAGTGTCATAAGACAACATAAACAATTACTTTTAAGAAATCCTTGAATTGCTGAAAGATTCATTCAACTTCAAAATTCCTCAAAAGTATCTCCCGTTATTATTTTATATTTCTAACCATATGTTATTAGTGTTGATATGTTTTCCTTATTAAAACAACAGCAATTTACTCTTATGTTCAAATATTCTGAGAGTTAAATTTTAAATTAATACCACACTTTTTTATTAACAGCTTACAATAGGTCTTACAGAAGACTTCCCCAAGGAGACATAGGCACTGTGGGGTGAACTGCTCACAGTTTCCCCACTGGAGGAGGCATAGTAGATGGAGGAGGTGGTTTTCTAAAGGTGACATATGGCTAACAAGACAGCAGAAGGTAGAAGGAGGAAAAAAAGTGTAGGAAAAGAACAAAACCTGCTGCTGGCAACTGGCTACATGCCACTGGATCACACAGAAGGGCTACCTAAAAGGTTGCCCTAACTAGTGGTCACATGGTACAAAAACAACAGATTGACAAGAGTGCTACTATAAAATGAAAAAGAAACAAAGGGGAAAGGTGAGACTCGTGACTATCAACAAATGATACATTCCAGTTTAGCAGTATAAGCCTATATGCAGGGAAAAGCTTATTTAATAAATGCCAGTTTTTCATACAGAGATACAAAATCCAGATGTTAACAGGATACTCTGCAGCTCTACCAGAATCATGACAGATGGTCCTCACCTCTGAGGAACAAAAAACAAAAAACTGGTGACTCTGTTTCAAAGGAAATACTCAGGCCAAATACCTTTTAAGTTTGACTTCACCTTTGTGGGTAATTGATCCTGGAAAGAGTTTGGTGAGATTTCAGTGAATGGAAAAATAGCAACAATTAGTCTAGGTGTATATTTAGAGAACTTCTGATTAAGCTATCAAGCTATCATTGATTCGACAGACCTAATGCAACTGAGATCCAATTCAGGATGGCAACACGGAAGAATCCTGAACTCACCTCCTTCAGTGGACACAACAAATCTACAGTTAAATACAGAAAAATTTCCTCTGAAAGAAACCTTTAAAAACCAGCTGAGCAACTTCTACGTATCAGAAAAATGAGAAAAAACTCATTTCAAAACAGGTAGGGAAAGTGTGGAGACTCACAACTGGGAGAGAACTCCCAACTCCAATCTTCTCCCATGGAACCAAAGGTTTAAACCCCGTATCAGGGACCCCAACTTTTAAGTCCTTTACCTGAGAGATGAAGCCCAAAATGTTTGGAATTTAGCAGGGTTCATGTACATGAGGCCCACAAGGGTTTAGTGACCTGAGAAACAGTTCTTAAAGGGCTCACACAGACTCACCTGGCTACCCACAGGACCCAGTATATAGGCAGCAGAGGGAAAGCCCAGCATTTTCATGAAAGAGACTTATTAACTTATCTTCATAGCTGTAGCCTGAGGGGCAGCTTCTAATTAAATGCACATCAAGGTCCTGATCACTGTTCTCTCCAGAGACAGAGGCCAGCAGGCACCATCTTCACACTCTCCACCTGCCCTGGTCCAGGTCACTGGTGTCTCTGAGAAATGACCCTGTGCGCATGTCTGGTGCCCCGACTTTTGTGGCTGCCCACCAGAGGACACATCCCTTGACAGCCTGGCTCTGTTGTCCAGTGGGGCTTCTGTTAATGGGCTCAAAAAGACAACAGCAAAAAAGAAAGAGTTCTTAACTGCCCGGGGCTCAGCACAGAGGGAACAAACAGAAATGCCCATCTCCCAGTCTTCTCCTGAAAGAGGTATATTTCATATTTTAAAAGCTGATGCCTAAGTGACTATGGGTCCAGCTTCCAGTGAACCTAAATTCACATGCTAAGACCCTCCCTTTCAGGCCACTGACAGATCCTGACACACCTTGAATGACTGGGAGCCACTAAGAATAAGCAGACTTCCTGGACAAAAACAAGGGTTTGGGAAACAACTAAGATCTAGCTAGGGCAGAGCGAAAGAAAAATTTTACCTCTAAGACTGGAAGAGGAGACTTTTTTATATAATACATAAAAATCAATACAGAGTCATGTAAATGAAGAAAGGAATATATTTCAAACAAGAGAACACGATAAAACCTCAGAAAAAGACCTTAATAAAATGAAGATAAGTGATTTACCTGATAAAAGAGTTCAAAATAATAGTCATAAAAATGCCCACTGAAAACCACAGAAGAATACATGAACAAAGTGACTATTTCAATGAGAGATAGAAAATATAAGAAGATACCAAATAGAATTCAGAGTTGAAGAATCCAGTAACTGAACTGAAAAAAATATGATAGAGGGGTTCCAGATCAGACTACATTAAGAGGAAGAAAGAATAAGCGAATTCAAAAGGTAGAGCAGTGGAACCAGAGGGAAAAAAAGGAGAAAAAGGAAAAGGAGTGAAGATTAAGAGACTTATGGGACAACATCAAGAAGACCAATGTTTGTATTATAGGGGTCCCAGAAGAATAAGAGAAAAAGGAGAAAAACATTTACTTGAACAAATAACAGCTGAAAACATCCTAACCTGGGAAATTAAAATGACATCAAAATCCAAATAAGATAAATCCAAAAAAATCCATACCAAGGCACATTAAAATTAAAGTGTGAAACGTTAAAGGAGAAAAATCTCAAAAGCAGCAAGAAAAACAACAACTTGTCACAGACATAGGGAAACCCCGTAAGACCATTAGCGAATTTTCCAGAAGAAATTCTGCAGGCAAGAAGGGAGTGGCATGATATATTCAAAGTGCTGAAAGAAAACTTCCTACCAAGAATACTTCATCTGGCAAAGTTGTTCTTCATAATTGAAGGAGAGATAAAGAGTCTTCCAAACAAGTAACTAAAAGAATTCATCACCATTAGACTGGCCCTACAAAAAATGTGAAACGAAATTCTTTAAGTTAAAACAAAAAAATACAAATTAGTAACAGTAAAAAATAAAAGTATCAATCTTAATAGTAAAGGTAAATATCATAAACTCAATAGCAAAATTCAAAATAACCTAATGCTTTGAAGGTGGTAGATTAATTACTTATAAAGCTAATGTAAAGGTTAAAAACCAAAAGTATTAAAAATAACTACAACTACAATTTGTTGATATACAAGATAAGATTATGTAAGATGTGACATGAAAAGCATAAAACATGGGAGTGAAAACGCAGAGCTCTAGAATGCATTCAAACTTAAGTTGTTATAAACTTAAAACAGGCATGTTACAAGTTGTTGTGTGTAAGCCCTTGGTAACCAAAATGCAAAAACCTATAGTAGATACACCAAAGACAAAGAGAAAAAAATCTGAGCATACTAGTATAGAAAATCAACTGAGCTACCTACCCAGGGCCTTTAAGTGATTCTTAAAATTGTTATTTAACTTGATACATAAGATACACACTATAGAATATCCAAATGCAAATAAGGCTATCTTGATTACAACTGGACAATAGGAAAGTAATGTGCTATTTGCAAAAAAACAAAACAAAAAACCAAACAAAAGAAAACACCTTAAAACACCAAGTTACTGGTTATTAAAAAACACAAAAAAATAAAACAAAAAATGAGAACAAGAGACACTAATATTGAAGAGGTCATAAGAAGGAAATTAAAGTTATCAGAATCAAAATTGCTAATTCGATTCCACTACTTAAAATTTGGACATATAAAACAATGAAGCAAATTTTAATGAAGAAACACATATAGCTGAACAAAGTAAAATGTTCCTGTAGCAGTAATTTCTCCAATTAACTGTTCCTTAAAGGTAACTTCATTCTGTCTCATCCAGAAGCAGTAACACATATTTAGTATTACTCACTGAAGGCCCTATGGTCTCAAACTCTGGGAATGAGAAAGACAGTCCCCGGCTTCATAAATGAAGCTTCATTCCGTACACAGTTTTACATTTTGTATTTAAGAGCATAATACTTTGAGTCTATTTCTGTACAAACTGTGATTTAAACTGAGGTTCTTTTTTTATTTTTTGCAATATGGATGTCCAGCTTTTTCAACACCATACTTTTTCCAATGAAGTGCCAGTGTATTTGTCAATTATCAACTGGCTACATCTGTATAGGTCTATTTTGAGATTCTGTTGGTTCCACTAATCAATGGGTCTATCTTTTCACCAATACCACCTGCAGGTAATAAATTCTCTTAGTTTTCCTTAATCTGAGAATGTCTATTTCACCTCATTCCTGAAAGACATTTTCTCTGATACAGAATTCTGGGTTGACAGTCCTTTTCTTTCAGCACTACAGAAATGTTCCATTTATTCCTGGACTCCATTGTTTCTGATGAGGAATCTCCTCTTGTTTCCCTATAAATAATGTGTGATTCTCTGACTTTCAAAAATTATTTTGGGGGATGTCTCCAGTTTTAAGTAGTTTATGATATGTCTGGTCATGGATTTCTTTGGGTTTATTTGTTTGGGTTCATTTAGGTTCTTAAATCCTTTTGTTTATGTCTTCCATCAAATTTCTGAAAATTTCAACCATTATTTCTTCAAACTTTTTTTTTATGAACCACACTCTTTCTTCTTTCCTTCTGGGACTCTTGTGACAAATGTTTAACATTACAGTACTGTCCTATAGGTCTTTTTAAATGCTGTTATTCAGACTGATTAATTCCTATTAATTCCTCTTAAAGTTAATTCACTTTCTTCTGTTATCTCCATCCTGCAATTCAGTCTATACAGTGTACTTTTATTTTGGCTATTGTATCTTTCAGTCCCAAAATTTCTATCAGTGGGTACTTTATCCTTTATTTCTTATTTTGAAACTTTCTATATTTCCATTTGTTCGTGTGGTATGAGGCCTAAAATTAAGGCCCAATATTCTGTGCTGACTAATATCTAGGGAAATCAGGTGAACCACAAATGGCCTGACCACAGGCCTCCTCCCCACTTTGCTCTCCCACGTATAAGTCCCCTAGACAAACAAGCCGCCTCACCAAGGAGCCCAGGTATGGTTCCTATTTGTCACTGGGGAGTGGATTTCAGCTCCCTGCTAAACCATGCAATTATTCAAACAAGCCAATCGCATCCTACTCTCTTATTACTACCAAGTCTGTCACATACAGCCTGTTTTTTCACTCTGTTCCCTAGTACAATCTCTGCGTGGCCTTGTGGGGCTTGTGATGTCATCCTCCCCTGGAATGTGGGTATATGTGACTAAGAAATAGCTAACAGTCACACCTATCCAGTGTCAGGTGTTAGGTGCCTGGCCATCCTCAGAAACCTAGGAAAGGAATCCCTCACCAACAAGGTGAAGGGGAGTCGGGTGGGTACTGGAACAGTTCGCCTCTATTTCTTGGGGCATTTTTGTAATAACTGCTTCAAAATCTTTCTCAGATAATTCCAACATCTGCCATCCTGGATGGCATCTGTTGATTCTCTTCTCCCATGAAAAGTTGAGATTGTCAGTTACTTCCTATGCTGAGTCATTCTGCCCCAGACAATTTTGTTTTAGCATTCAATTAACCTAGTTGTATTCAGACTGCACATTCCAAACAGCCTTCTGTGGATTGTGCTTTCAGTATTAGTTATGTTTTCGAGGCCTTTGGCCAGTCTCAAATCTGAGCAGTGGTCTATCTCTTGGTTCAAATTCTCAAGGCGTTTAATGTGCGGTATAGCATCAGAGCACACCGCTCAGCCCGAGAGTCCAGGAGTTCACAAATGACTTTATAGGGTTCCCTTCCTGAACTCCTCACTATTCACCATCTCCCTAATCCCTGCTGATTCCCTGGGGCTCCCTACCTGTAATTCTGTTCTGGTCTTCTGCCTAGAACACTGGGGTTGTATTTATCTTGCTGTGCACTGCACTCCAACAAGTATGCCCATGTCCAGAGAAAAGAGAAGCATTGGGTCTTCCAACCACACTCTTGAGACAAAGCTCCTCTGACTGAAGGAGAAGGTTCTCCTCCCTCAGAATTTTTAGTGTTTTGGGTCCTGTCTGCTATGGCTGTCACTACAAGGAAGTTTTATTTCCCAGTTTGTTAAGCCTGAACTAGAAAGACTCTCCTGGAATTCTGTCTGTGCCAATGTCCATTTCTGGGTTTTTTAAAACCAGACCAGTAGATGCTAGAAAAAAAATAATAAATTCCACATTTTCATTTGCACAACCAATTGTCCACTTGATTAATACTACACTTGGATATTGAACTTGGTTTTTTAACCAAACATGCCCAAAACAATATTCCTCACTGTCTCTTACAAACCTACTCTTTTCACAGCTCTCCACATCTCAGTCGAAGGGAACTTATTCTCAAGTTACTCCAGCCAAGAGTCAACGTTTACTTCCCTCTCTCTTTAGTTACTAATCTGATCGGTCAGGAGATTCTTCAGAGTCTATCCACACCCAAATACTTCTACCACCACTGCCCAGTCCAGGCCCCACAATAATCCACTTGAACTACAGCCACAGGCTTAGGCCTGCCTAGCAGGAAAGTGCTCCAGCATCTAACCTGGATCACGGATGTCTACTCTTGGCATGGGGACCAGACAAATCTTTAAATGCCTAAGACCACACTGCTTCTCTGATGGTGTCTCCTATCACTCTCCTCCTGTTTGTTAAGCTTGCAGTGGTGGGGTGACTGTTTCAGGCACGCTTCCATCATAGCCCTTTATCCTGGGTGTTCCTCCATCTGAAATGGTCTTCCTCCTATCTGTATGATTAATTTACTCAATTCCTGTAAGTCTTAATTCCAATGTTACCTTCTTAATGAGGCTTCCTCTGACCCCCTATGTTAAAGTGAAGACCCCACCCCTCATCAGGCCCCTTCTTTTCCTACAGCCCCGGACACTTCCATCATACTTCACAACTTACTATTTGCCGTGTCCACTGCCCCTGTGCTGGAATGTCGGCTTCTTGGCAGCAGAGATCTCTTCTTGTTTGCTCACTGCTGTAGGCCCAGTGTATATACACCAGTGCATAGCTCAATAAATATTTGCTGAGTTAAGTAAATAAATGTGCCTGGAACACAGTGTGTGAGCAAAGGGAGCAACAGCAGGAAAGGAAGTTAGAAGAGTAATGGGAACCCACCCTGCAGGCCTTGAAACTCAGGCTGAAAGCTGACAGAATTCACACTATTTTCTCAAACTGACAAGTTCCACTGGTAAATTGCTTATTACTGTTCGGTTCCAACAATTTTATAATGATAGGGCAGTTCTGATACTTATACATAAGTTTAATCTTTCCTACCAGATTTTAGATGGGTAATTCCAAGGGAACATTGGTGAGTCATATATAGATAAATACATAATGAGCCAAAGTAAGTTTACAGTTGTTTGTATGGAAAATAATACAGTAATTAATAATACAGGAATAAACTGTTTCATATACTCACAACTATAAACCTACTTTTGCCTCATCCTGTATGTTTCCTTCACAGCAACTAACAAAATGGCCTGTCAACAGTGGGGAGCCACCTACTAACTTCCAAAACACCCTAATCAGACATAAAGCAGTGAAGGGTCACTGAATTGCATTTTAAAGTACAAAGAAATGAGACACTGCATTGTATGAGGTAGTGCTGGCCTTTGGAGAGGTCACTTGGGAAGCAGTCCCCTAAATCCAGCAGTGCTCTCCATTGTTCATAAACTGGTAAATGTTTGACATTAATAAGTCTCTTTAAAAAAGCAGTCTTATTTATGTTGTTATACTTTCCTTCTTCCTGATATAGTATGACCTTATTAATCAGATTTGGCACAGAAAGCTCTTTTGCTATTTGTGAAAATCAAATTCACCCTCACAGGATAATGATGAGTCATTGCTGAGTATATTCAAAAGAGTAAGTTCAGATTCTGATGTAAATTCTAAAGGATTTCAATGAAGATGGTAAACAAAACTTCCCAAAATGACTGCAGTGTGCAGGGCCACACTCACAGAGGATTTAAAAATCCATCATTACTTCATAAACACCTCAAACTAGCTCCTGGACACCAGTGGCCAAGAAACAACCTTACTGCCAAACACATCCTCCGAGTGAGATGGATAGTAATGCCCCAAATCCTCTACCCTGGAAGAAAACAAACTGGGGGCTCTTGTTCTGGTCCTGTGAAACCTGAATGCTCTAATTTTCCTTTTGTCTTCCTTTTTAATTTGGGGAACAGTCAATGTCGGTACTAATTATTAAAGATGCTTTTCCTGAGAAGTTTCCAAGACAAGAATGCTAAAAGTGTACCCACGGTTAGTTGCCACCTTAAAGAAGTGATCAAAGTCACTATCACTCAAAGTGGGGCAACTTAACAACTTAAGTGCCATCAAATAAAATGAAAATAAAACATAGAGCATGGTCCATTTAGAAGCCTTGCCAAAAATTCTTAACCTAAACTTGAAAAAATAATTCTATCAGATTCACAATGTGAAAACCTCAGCAACATAATCTGCCTTAATTTTATATTAGTTATAAAAAAAAAGAGATGGATGACCTATCTAAGTTAAAAAAAAAAAGTTCTAACCAAATACAATGTGTGACATTCAACCAAATCCTGAACTGGAAAAGCAAAACAAAACAACTACAAACTAAACTTTGAAACACCTGGGAAAATCTGAATATTAATGTTACTACTGTTCAGTGTGATAATAATGTTGTGGTTATATAAGAGTCCTTTCTTTTCTTAGGAAAGGCAGGCTGAAAATCTTAAAGGTTCACCTTGTTATTTTGAAATGGTTCAGCAAGAAAAGATGGGTATGCATCTGAGGAGGGAGACCAGAGTGGGAAATGGAGTTAGGCAGGAGAGGGGTGAGGGGAGGGAAGATCTTGATGAGGGGTACAAAGAGGTTCATTTTACTGCTTCTCAAATTCCCTAAAGTTTAAATATTTCCAAAATAAAAAACTAGAGAGAATAGGAGCATTGGAAATACTAGACATCTTGTCCAGAGTGATGTATACCCAAGCAAGAAACCTTACCAGTTACCTTAGGGTAGGCATAATAAAATTTCTTGATATAAATCCCAAATCCTCCATAGAAGAGGCAAGGAAAAATAAAGGCTAGAATGAGGTAACTTGCCACCATTTTGTGTGCCAAGAAATTTCTAAACTGTTAAATAAAAACAATCCTAGTCCTCTGAGCTTGTTGTATTTGGTTCTCACATACATGCTAAAGAGTAGTATTGTCTGAGGAGCTACTTCTAAGTGAAAGTTTTATTTTAACTACTGAAGTATTCTCCTGGTTGGGAGAAGACAGAAGTTGAGCTGTATTCTTAAAGGTGAAAATACTGGAGAACACAGTAGAGGACAATGTTGTACAAAATCCCCGATATAATTGAGAATACTGTAGCAAGCACCTAGAGCAAGGGGGTCAAAACTCATTTTCACCGGGGGCCACATCAACCTCACAGTTGCCTTCAAAGGGCCAAATGTAATTTTAGGACTGCATAAATGTAACTACTCCTTAACTAGGGACAAGGAGCTTGGTGCTGCCACTGGGTAGAAACAAGGTGCTGGGCCACATAAAACAAGGTGGAGGGCCGGATTCAGCCCGTGGGCCTTGTGTTTGCCACCTATGTCCTAGAGTAACAAGTTTAATTATTTTTAAATTGGCTAGTACTTTAAATCATTAACATTGTATTTTGTATTTTATAATATTAGTCTACAATCAAATATATGTATATAACAAATAAAAGTGGTTTAAATATATAATGTTCAAGTGCATTCCATTTTAAAACTACATCTGATGTAATAGTACTTAAAGAAGTGCATTTGGTTTTAATGTTTCTACTTTCCTTTATATTAACTATATACTTTTAATAGTTATTTGACAGCAGACAATCTCCTTTTTAGTAAACGCTATATTTAGAATACTAATCTAAAAGATGCCTTATATTAATGGTCCATTAATATCCATGTTCATTATGAATATTTCTATCTCTTCAAAACAATCACCTTCTAATTTACCTTGTTTTATTTCAAGAAACTTTATAACAACCAGGAGCATCAGGTTAACTCTCTTGTGTTTATGAAATATACAGAAATCCAAATAGGGAGGCACAGCTTCATTTGGATTAATGTTAAAGCATTCTGAATTTTATGACAATTTATTTAATAAGAATTTTTTTAAAAAACAGTATTGATGAGAATACATAGTCTAAATTCAATCAAATTTATAAAAAGTGTGTTCTAATTAGTCGATCCACTATTGAGGAGGACCCTAAAGAACTTATGTACATTGGGAAGAATATGTTAATATCTAGACCTCATATGGCTAGCTCATAAAAGATAAAACAAGCTAAAGATATCACCCTCATTTCTATAGCATAATCAGCTAAGCTTTTTTTACCTAATCAAACCCAACAGTCCTCTCATACAACTGTCCTACCTTCTAGTGGATTTAGTACAAAATATTTCACATTCAGGATCTGATAAATATCCAAATTCCCAAGTTCATCTTTCTCCTACCCCTTCTCTGATAGATAGATATAGACAGAAATATCTATACCTCTATATAGATATAGATATATCTGTCTATATCTACATATAGAAAGTCCCTGTCCAAAAAAAAAAAAAAATTACTTAAGTATTAAAAACTACTGTATAAGTTTTCTGAGGCTGCTGTACCATAACAAATCACCACAAACTTCGTGCTTAAAATTACAGAAATTTAATTCTCATAATTTTGGGGGCCAGAGTCCAAAATCAAGATATTGGCAGGACTGATTCCTTCTGGAGGCTCAGAGGAACAATCTCCAAGCTTCTGACGACTGCCAGTAATCCCTGACCTTCCTTGAGTTGTAAATGCATCTCTTCAATCCTTCTTTATCTTGGAGTGATGATCTGTGTTTCTCTTCTTTTGTCTGAGTCTTCTCTTATAAGACATTTATCACTGGATTTAAGCTCCATTCAGATAATGCAGAATGATCTCATTTTAAAATCCTTAATCACACCTGCAAAGACCCTTTTTCCACATAAGGTCACATGCCCAGGTTTCACACTGACATCTTTTGGGGGCAGAGCGGGGGGCACTATTTAACTATAGTCACTATCTTTCTAGGATCCTAATTACAAACAAAGGCTTATTTCTTAAGTTTATGAAACACTGTATCATCTTTTTCCTTAACCTTGTTCTATTTCATACATTAGTTATTTGATAACTCTTTTCAATTGGATGTATTTTCTTCTAAATCTTTTTTTTTTTTTTTGAGTTTTCATTAGTCACTATGAAAACAGGTTGACAGAACAGGCAGATATTATATGTTTTCACCTACAAGAATAGAATTTTCATGGACTACCAAAGTAGAAAGCTTAGTGAGTCTTACACATTGATCTGGGTAGTCTTCAGTGTCACTGAGTTATGTTTTAACTTCCACCTATACACCTTAATGAGGATAAATACTCTTGTAATGATACAGTTAAACATATAATTTTAACCTATTCCGGTACAAACATGCCTGAAGTATTCAATACTGCATTTAATTTTTACACTGTACTGTTATTTCATTCACATGCTAATAAGTTATCACTGTGCACATCCTCAAGTAAAGTCTACTTTTTGAATAAATGTCACAAAATGTGAGTATCTCCAAATTTTCTGCATCAGATGAAAGAACAAAAGTTTCAGATTTACTGGGTGATGTGAGATGTCATTTCAGTGGTAGACAAGTACTTTCTCAAATGAGTCTTCAAAAAGAAACAGCTATCATTTTTGTAGTAACAGAATAAGCAATACCAGCTGCCCACTCACCTCAACCTTTGTCTTGCTGCACAGAGCAGAGATACAAGAAACCTGGCACAAAGCCTGGGTGTTCTTGCCCCTCCTCCACTGGGGTCTGACTGCGTGTGTGGAGTTCTCTAAAGGTACACATATTACAGACCCACACATAAAAATTTCAAAATAATGGTGTCATCCTTCAAGAACAATGAGACAGGTGGAATAATTTAAAAATTAAGAAATCACACAGAAAAGCACAGGAGAGAGCACAGAGAGAGCCAGAGCCAGTGTACCCACCGTCTTCACACCTACATAAGCTAAAAGAATGCATTCTGAACCAGAACTGGACTGAAGAAGCAAACAGTACAGCATTAGTCTCTTCATCCAAAATGTTGCCTTTTCAATTAACACCTTTTCTACCTTATGCTGTTTTTGAGAACAAATCAAGATGGGTGTGAACAATTCATACCTCCACCAGGAATAATTGCCAACTTTGTTTCAACCAGGCCCATTTTTGCAGAGGAAGCTAAAAAGGAAGGAAGAAAATTAAGTAATATCCATATAGTCAAATTCATGTATGATGACTTAAAAAGGTCAGTAAAAGAAGCTATGAATACAGTAATCCCCCCCTTATCCACAAGTTTGCTGTCCCCAGTTTCACTTACCCAAGGACAAACACTGTCTGAAAATGTTAAATGGAAAATTCTAGAAACAAAAAGTTCATAAATTTTAAATTGCATGCTGTTCTAAGGTAGTGTGATTAAAATCTCCATCCTGCTCCATCACCTAGGATGTGAATCATCCCTTTGTTTAGCACCTCCACACTGTAGATGCTACCTGCCTCTAAGTAGCTTAGGAGCCGTCTTGGTTATCAGATCAACAGTGGCAGTATTGCAGTGCTTGCGTTCGAGTCATCCCCCTTATTTTCTTTTAATAGTCCAAAAGTACAAGAGTAGTGATGTTCGCAATACGGATATGTTAAAGAGAAACCATAAAGTTCCTCTTTTAAACAAAAAGGTATGCATGTAGAGGAAAAAATATAGTATTAAATAGGGCTGATACTATCCAAGGTTTCAAGCATCCCCTGGGTGTCTTGGAATATATATCCCTGGCATAAGGGGGAATGACTATATTTTGTTTACTAATTAAATCTGTGTCACAATCTTTTCAAAAATCACTTCAGAAGGCATTTAGTTATGAAAAGTAACACTTTTAAATTATATACAGGGTAGGCAAAAGTAGGTTGACAGTTGTGAGTACATGAACATATTATTTACTTTTTTCATACAAACAACTGTTAAGCTATTTTTGCCCCACCCTGTATATTAAGAGATTCACACATTTTCTGTTAAAAACTACTTGGCACCCTGACCAGTGTGGCTCAGTTGGCTGGAGCATCATCCCATAGACCGAAACATCTCAGGTTTGAATCCTGGTCAGGAGGGCACCTTCCCATGTTATGGGGTAAACCCCAGTCGGGGTGCCTATGAGAAGGCAACCAATCGATGTTTCTCATTCACATCAATCACATCAATGTTCCTCTCTCTCTCTCTCTCTCTCTCTCTTTCTCTGCCTCTCTTCCCTCTCCTCTACACCCCATTCTTCCCCTCTCTCTAAAAGCAATGAAAAAAAATGTCCTGAGGTT
Source organism: Desmodus rotundus (assembly GCF_022682495.2). Classification (NCBI taxonomy): domain Eukaryota; kingdom Metazoa; phylum Chordata; class Mammalia; order Chiroptera; family Phyllostomidae; genus Desmodus; species Desmodus rotundus. The sequence goes on from NC_071387.1 coordinate 85,058,707, forward strand.
AGGATAAAAAATATTATTTTGCTGAGAAAGAATTTTTGATGCAGAAAGACCAAGGTTGTAACTACCTAATTTGACCTGATACTGCCAGGTCATGTTTGAAGGCTTAGATCTCATTAATTATTCAGGATGAAGAGAGAGGCTGTGTCTGACAAGTATGAATTGTTTAGCTGCCTGAACAGTTCTCTAGATCAAACAGCTTTATCATACCAGATATAATAACTTTTCAAGATCAAATCTCTAGGTATTTTTGACAAATGGTTTTATTGTTCTGACAGCAGGACAAGGCTCCTTTTTTCATGTTTGTTTTAGGGCTACTTTAAAACATCTCAATTACTTCTTTATTTGCATATCCAAAAGTACTTGGACTGCTTCCCACATCCTACTTCCCAAAATCTGCATTCTTTCAGAAATGGATTACAGGAACCTTAGCTTTTCAATTTAAAACCCAATGCTTTCAGACAGAACATAGAGATCCCAAATAAAGTGGAAAGGGGAAAAAATGTACATGGATCATCAACTACAAATCCTAAAAAAGTCACCATAAAATTATTTTAAAAACGTAATTATACTGACTCTACTTTTAACTGGCAGCTCCACCAGAAGTGACAGTGGGAACCTGGAGAAGAACAGTGACAAATATTTTCTGCCTGCTTTATGCAGTCCTTGGTCCTGAAGCACCTTGGGGTCACTACAACGAGGGAACAAGGACACAGCACTGTGGTTCTTGAGAAGACAGTCTGGGGGAGCAGGGAAGAACACAGCGCTCTGTCAGGACGACAGGAAGGCCATGACACCAGACTGACTGGGTTCGAATCCTAGCTCAGGCACTCATTTGGGGCTTGTTACTTCACCTCCCTATGTCCTGGATTCATCAAGCACCCCAAGTACTTATCTCAGAGGGTTGTTAGAAAGATTAAATTAATATTATGCATGCCAAGTGCTTAGAATAGCAGTGCGCACCAGGTCAACACTCAGCACAGGGCTAGCACTAAGTATTTTTCATTATTATTTTCATAATCACGTCATCCAATTCTCAGAAAACCATCCAGGAAAAAAGTGAACCTCAAAGAGATTAAGTTATTATTGCTATCGGTAATAATAATTATGGCTAGGCACATGCCATAGATTAATTCATTTAATCGTCACAATGGCTACTGTCATTTCACCCAATGTAGAGAAGGAAACCAGTCTAAAAATGACAGGACCTAAGATTTAAATTCAGTTCTGTATGACCTTTCCTACTGCTAAGACTGAACAACAGACTATCAAAGACTCTTTTCTTAACTAGAAATTTTAAGTACTTCATTAAGCCCAACACGTGATTTTTTATTTTAAATGTTCTACTTGGAATTTTCTGAAGAGTAAAAGAACAAAACAAAACAAAAAAACCTCATTTAAAAAATGTTATCTTTGACAGAAGTCAAAAGGAATCAGGCTGCTCAGTTGCTCCAGAGGCAGGGAACAATGAGCAAGATGGTTTATATCTCAAATGGACAAATGGACAGCCAGAGTCAGCCTCGTTGGAGATTATCTTTGATAACACATTTCTTCTGGGGAACAGCTGAGTTTGTGGTTTTGTTTTTCAAAACTCTGCTTCAGCAAGATGTGAAAAAGAAAAGAAGCTAAGGAAACTCATCTAATTCCCAATAAGATGATGGAAGAGGGCCTGCAGGAAACACCCACAGAAAATGGGTCGAATTAATCATCTGCATGGTCCCAGTCTTCCTGCAATGGCTGGGGGACGAGGAAGGTAAATGTCTGCTCAGAGAAGCAGACAACTGACCTGCACATTCACAGGAGAAGGAAACCACTGAGCAGTGGAGGGCTGACCATGCTGGTCAAGTAGATGAATGTGTGCGTCTAAACGAGAATCACACTGCGTCCCCACAGACGAATGAGGTCGTGTCGGGAATTCCCTGGCAGGGATCTGGCATGACTGACATGCAGTTCTATAAACGCATATGTCTGTCTCATTAACTTTTTGTATAGTTTATAAAAGCATTAATGTAGGTTTAATAAGTAAGTATTTCTAGGTTACAAAACTGAGTTCCCATCTGTGTATAAATAAAACTCTGAATTTAAAGAAAATTAAAAGGTTATGAATTTAGCACTGTTAATGTCACTGTTTTTAACTTCTGAAGTGTTCATTATTAATTTGTTCTCATTTATAAATCACATTGTATTAATTTCAAAAATGTTATTTTTAATAGGATTAATTCTTACCTGCTACTCTTATATCACACGCTAACGCCAGTTCAAGACCACCACCTAAAGCGAGTCCGTCTATGGCAGCAATCGTTGGCACTGGTAGATTAGCTATAATAGAAAGAAAGATGTCATGCTTTTTTAGTAAGTTACCTACCTCGCTGTATAATTTAAGGTTTTTTTCTGTAGATATATTTTTAAATGGGTCATTGTATACAGAATTTTGTATCCCCTTTGCCTTTAATAAAATAACCATTTTCTTCATTGTTGTTTTTCAAGCACCTGGAATGACTCTATAGTGTTCCACTGAACAGGAGCTGGAAATGATAGCCTCTGTCAAACACCACACTTCAAACAGAAGAGGCTCTGAGAAAGCTCAGAAATCCTACCCAAAAGAATGACTAGGAAAAGGTTAGTCAGTCACAAAACACAAAACCAGACTTTCTTGTGTGCAGAAACAAGATGTTACTTTAATTAAACTTTTATAAATTAAGATATACAGATTTCATGTTTATAACTGGTTCTAAAACTGACTGGTTAATTATTCTATGAAGCAGAATCATTCCTATTCATTTCATTTTTGACTATGGGAATGTGAAGCTAGGCCTACCTAGCTAGGCACAGAAAACAAAGCTGTTAATTTACAGAAAAAGACATCACCAATGCATCAAAATTCCAAGATAATGATCAAAGAATTTTTTTTTCTCAAGCTTAAACATTCGCTCATGACCCTGCAACAAAAAACACTTCACATTTGCTACCAAGATTAATAAAAGCATTATAATTTATCCAAAAAAATCCCCCCCCGAAAACTTCACATTCCCATAGTCAAAAATAAAATGAACAGGAAGAATTCTGCTTCATAAAATGTAGATATTAAAAGGTACCATCTCTTAATTGTTCTTACCACAGAAGAGTTGTGTGACATGGCAGAGGTGTTAGTTAATGCTATGGTTGTAATCGTACTGCAATATTTAAATATATCAAATCAGCATGCTGTGTACCTTATATAATGTTATATGACAATTACATCCCAATTAAAAATAAAATAAAATGAATAAATGGGTAAAATTAAAAAGTACCATCCCTAAAAACCTCTCATCCATAGGTATGTAAAATTCCAGAGACAAAAAGGTTCATTTCTTGAGCCCTTTGAAAATATACAAATTTGATGAAGTACAGTGACCTTTATTCCTACCTGAAGGAATTTATTAGATTTATTCTAAGAGCAAAGTGTAAAAAGGCTGGAATGGAGCACATATAAATGCTGCTACTTGATGCAAACAGCAGGATGAGTGGGACACTGGAATGGGGTGCATCTCACTACTGCACCTGTCTAAACATTTCAGGCGCAGGCGGGGCTTGAAAGGATAGTCCAATTCAAAGCTGCTTCGTGTACTGTGCTTTAGAGTACACTTAGTGAAAAAAATGAAGAGAGAGCTAGGTCAGTGATTATAGTCAGTGTATGAGTTTAATGAAAAAATAGCATCTAGTTCATTTTATCTGACAAAAAGAAAGAAAAATCAATAAATGAATATAATAGCAACTTAAACTGAGTAGCTCCCAAGGTCATCTCCAGTCACTATAAATAAAATTACTTTGTTATCCAGCTCTCAATTCTCCTTCCTTTCTAGGAATCTGGCTACAGAAATTATTCTATTTCTAGACTCCTTTGAATCTACTACCTCCCCAATCTCACGTCTGTCCTATCAAAACCTTCCCCTAGGTCTTTCTGTGTCCTCAGTTCACTCACCTCTAAGACAAGCTATTTTCAATTAATATAAATTAGCATTATACAAATCATTATATAAATTTTTCCTTCTAAAGAATTATTTAACTAAACTAAATTATTTAGTTTAGTGTTTAATAAGTTATTAAATTTCAACCATTTTACAGTATTCTAAATCCTGAAGTTGTATGTAATCCTAATTTTTCTCTAAAAGATTTTCTTTCTTTTTTAAGTTTATTTTTTAATAGCAGTTAAAAGATGTTTTTCTTAGTACATTTTTTCATGAAAATATGAGTCATCTCAAAACACATGTTAGTTTCATAGTTACCTAATGCACTGGGTTTTATATCTAGTATTTCTACTTGGGAGCACTTAATAATCTTAGAGAAAACAATAAAGCACACCTTTAGAAAGGAAGATTATCAGTTTCAAAGTACTGAGAAATATCAAAATGGGAGTTGTATTAAGAGTGCAACCGAATGAACTAGAACCTGCCAGAAGCAAAGGATATTATTCCCAAAGGTAATAGGAAGAAGTTATGACTAAGTTATGCAACCAACAGAATCACAAACTATTTTGAGTTTAGAACTAGGAAACAAGCCAGGTATGAGAAAGAAGATAATAATCCTTTGAAATGCTCCTAAAAATATAATTAAGGCAAACAATGAAAGTTTTGCTATTTTAAGAGAAAAATACAAGAGGTACAAGGGAAGGCGCTTGTCTACATCAGTGGTCTATCTGCAGGACACCCACTGTGAGGATACCTGAGTCAGAAATCCAGGGAAGCGGGAAAAGGGAAGTGAGGGTCTACTCTCAAATGAGATACAAGCCATAACACAGGTTTTTGGATGTTTCTAAAAAATATAAACAGCCTGATTATTATGAAAAATGCTAGTGCTAAACTTGGTTTTGCTTTAAGAATACTATTCTTATACAAAATAAGGAAATCAAATATTTCAAAAGAAATGCCCATAAAGTATATTGGTAATCTAACTTTACTAAAATTATTCAAGAAGAACAGAAACAAAACCAATGTCAACTGAAAATATAATAAATTCCTAATTATATCTAATTTCAGCTAAAAATTTACCTTCAGCTTAATGTACTCTGCCCCATTATCAAGTTTCAAAGGAACGACAAAGGCAAAATAAAACCACTCCTGTCCAAAGTTGCCCAGCTCTCCTGAAGGTCCAGCCAGAGCCACTGAGAAAGGAGCCAGCCTGGATGCCCACAAACATACTCAATTTATCACACAGCAGCGCTCGGGGCTTGTAAGAGGGAGCCACCATTCCCAGGAGTCAGAAGAGAGACCACTGTGGATGAGAAAAGCTGCTTGATTTTCCTAAGTTTACTACTTATTCACCTACCTTTCTATATGGCTACCTATGAAAGTGCTTACTATGTGTGGCCACTGCCCTAAGCACCTTACAAATACTATTTAAATCTCTGGCCAGCCTCATGACATCAGAACTTGTATGGCCTTCATTGTACAGAAGGAAACACTGGGCAGAGAAGTTGCTATTACATGCCTGGTACAGCCACAAGTCAAGCACAGATGGTCTGGCTTTAGGTCTTGTTCATAACCACCGCTGCCTAAAACCAGTTCTTACCACCCGGACGCAGAGCCCCCAAGGTAAGCCACAGCACTGTAACCTATCTTTCCATCCTTCCATCCTTCCCCAAGGACCCATGACTGTGTATCTGAGGATACGGAAATGCTGAGTCTCCTCAGTAAGTCTGATGCGCACACTGGCTCTGTGCTCCCCTAATTCTTGGAGACTCAGAGTGACACCACAGCTAACTGAGTCCAACCAGGGAAACCTAAGGAACCAGGCGCAAGGCACAGAGAGCTAACTTGGGTATTCCCTGGGGAACCGTAAACCCAGACTGGGCAGTACACGACTGGTTCTAGGTTATCAAAGTAGGAAGGACCAGTAACCAGAGCAACCTCTTCCTATCAAAATTTCAAATCAAAAAAGCCTCCCTGGGAGAAATGCAAAGAGGAGTTGCAGGAGAGGTAAAGTACCTACACACTTCCACTTAGCAGCCTTGTCTGAAAGATCACAGTAAATGTAACTGCTTCCATGGTCAACTGCTGCTCCACAGGTAATAAAGTTCATGGCACGTCAAATAACTACAAATAGAAAATGTAGTTATTTCAGTTTCTGACAAAAGTATAACACTAGAGGTAGTTTATTTTTACCTGGTAGGAAAAAATATATAGACCATTTCTGCCTTGCTTCATGAATTCTCAGGCTCCATATCTTGCTCTCCAGAGAGTGAAACAGCAGCATTAGAACCACCCAGAAGGTTGTTAAAAACAAAGAATCCCCCTGGCTGCTGTAATTCAGTGGATTGAGCACCGGCTGTGTACCAAAAGGTCACCAGTTTGATTCCCAGTCAGGCACATGCCTGGGTTGCAGGCCAGGTGTCCAGCATGGGGCACACAAGAGGCAACCACACATTGATATTTTTCTCCCTCTCTTTCTCCCTCCTTCCCCCTCTAAAAATGAATTAAAAAACAAAACAAAACAAACAAACAACAACCAAAAGAAACAATGGAGAATCCCAGGCCTCCTGAACCAGGATGTGCACTTTAACAAGATCCCCAGGGGAAGGTCTGGATACCACAGAACTACAGGGTACCTGACCCATCTCACCTTCCCACAGGGTAATGCTCTGATCCACTATACTGAGAGGGGGAGGACTAAGAACTGTAACTCTTTGGGCAAGGCTCCTAAGTGTAAAGATAGTAAAAATTTACACACAAATGTTTGTAGCAGCTTTATGTGCAGCTGCCCCAAACTGGACACAACCCAGATGTCCCCACCAATATATCCAGCCAATGGGACACTACTCAGCAACAAAAAGGAACCAATACTAATACATGTTAAACATTGATGATCTCCAAAAAGAAGATGCTGACTGAAAGATGACATGCAAAACTAATCCACATTGTGGTCCATTTATAAAAAATTCTTAAAATGGAAACTAGTCTCTAATGAAAGAAAGCAACTTAGTATTTGTCTGGGTATGGGGTGGGAGCATGGAGGGTGTATGGGAGGGGCAGGCAAAAGGAATTATCAAGGGCCATGAGGAAATTTCTGGGAGTGATGGATATGTTCATCAACTTGACTGCAGTGATGTTTTCATAAATCAAAGTTACCACACTGTACACTCTACTATGTTCAATTTATTGTAGGTCAAATATACCTCGATAAACACGTTTTTAAAAATTATGTGAATTGATTAATATGAAAATGACATATCCAACAAAAGAAAGTACACTCACTTCCTGATCTTTTATAAACAGGAATCAATTGAGTTATGTAATTTAAAATTAATAAAGTAATACATGTACGAATCAATTTAAAACTATAAAGAAAACACTAAGAAAAAAATGATGGGATGAGGAGAGTGAAAGGGAAGAATCTAAAACAAAAAATATACAATTCTGTCACTGCTCAGAGTAAGAAGCCATCAGACCTTCCTAAAGGGACAGAGGACCAAGTACACTACATGAAGTTATCATAATAAAGACAACCAACCAGGTAGGACAAAAATACAACCTCTTCCCATTATTAGAACAAACCTACAAATTAAAAAAAAAACAGAAAAACAGTATGTATAAGATAGTTTTTAAAATGTAAAATCACCAAATCAGAAGGCATGGCAGGCAAATCACGACAGACTGAACAACAGGCATATCCACACGCTGAAAGAAGGTGCACTTGTCCAGTAAGAAAAAGATTGTGATTGGGTAACAAAGTAAAACCCAACTACAAGCAGAACACTAGAGAAATACCTAAAACAAAAGAGAAAATACAATTTAAAAATTTTGAAGGATGGGTATGGTACCTCAGTCAAATACAAAGAAAATATCACCCTGGCCAAGTGGCTCAGTTGGTTGGAGCCATTGTTTCATACACCAAAAGATTGTAGGTTCAATTCCTGGTCAGGGCACATACCTAGGTTGATGTTTTGACCCCCAGTCCGATGCACATGGGAAGCAACCCATCGCTGTTTCTCACATCTACATTTCTCTCTCTCTCTCCCTCTTTCTCTTGCTCTTTCTCCCTCCTACTCCCGCTCCAAATATCAGTAAACATATCCTTGGGTAAAGATTTAAAAAAATACAAAGAAAATATCTCATAAATATGAATACATAAGGGCAATCAATATAGGGGTCCAAGCATTAAACAGGCCTCCAAAAAGGAACTTTATAAGGCTTAATAAAAGAGAAATCCATAGTGAATATCTAGTAGTAATAAAATACCTATGCACCAAATAACACAGAAGCAGCATCTACAAAGCAAAACACAACAAATAAATTCAAAACAATACAAATACCACAGCCATTCTCTGATCAATAGGCAATAAGTAAACTAAAAAATAACAACAAAAACACTAGCTAATAAGAACAGACAAATATGGATGGCATGGAGGCACGTTTCTTCCCCATTTTAGTAGCTTAGCAGAAAGTGGGCTCAACAATGAGACCAGTTCAGTGGAAGTGCAGGTTCCGGCTACTTGCCTCCATGGGTGCTTCCTAAAAAGGCCACTTTCCCAATGACAGTGTCCAGTGTACATGGCTGTATTGACATTCTCTTCTTTGAAATGCTAAATACATACTGCATTACAGAGGTTGGTCCCACTGTCCTACAACTTTGGCCCCAAAATTTCTTCTATCCCAACAAATATTGATTTTCTAAATGGCTAATTTAAAAATGAATAAGCAGCCTTATCCTTGGTTATGCTATAGCCTCCTTTCTTCTTTTGGAAATACGCCTGCCTCCAAGAACACAAGTTCTCCATGCCTAGGTGAAAAGAGTCCTATGAGTTATGTGATCCTCTGGGCCAACTGCTGAGGGTGTGGCCAGCACATACCCAGTGCAGCTGTGAAGGGGGTGAACTGGCCTAATGCTGAAGATCCAAATGAGTAAATCTCCTCATCAACAGAGTCAATACCACAGCCTACAACTTAGCCAATGTCAATAATAAAGATAATAGTTTTTCCTTTTTTCCTACTTTTTACCTTATTTTCAATTTGTTCCAAACCTCTAAGAAAGGGAGAATTGCTATTTATTGAGGTTCTTTCTCAGATCTCTTAATAATATGTAAAATATTTTCTGTGTCATTATTTATTATAGTAAAACTACCTAAACATTCCTTAATAAAAGAATAACTATACATTATGGCACATCAATAATATCAATGCTAAGAAATCATTTTTTAAAATGTAGTGGTAAACAAATCTACATTGGAGAAAACTAAGCTCCAAATTGTTTCCAGAAATAAAGTAAATAAATTTTCAAATACAATGTCTATCACACAGCCAAAGAGTAACCAAGGAAATAAGCACAAGAAAAAGATTCATACAAAATTGAGATCCATTATCATCAAAAACAGACTGTCTAAAATGAAGCCAAGCAGGAAACTGTAAACTATAAAAAATGGCAATCAATTTTTAAAGGAATCGGAGGAGGAAAATGTGACAGCCGAGTAGGTGGAAGCTAAGTCCACTTGCTCTTGCCCCCAGCTCAGATTCTCAGCTGATCTTCCAACAAATAACCTGAACAATTGACAGAATCTTAGCTGATATGAAGTTTTCAAGCCAAGGAGTAAAGAAGATGTTTCACAGCAGGCAGTAAGGAGATTTTATAGGTTGAAGGGGAAATATTCCATGAATGGAGCCTGCAGCAGTGGAGAGACCAGACAGAAATATCAGCTTTGTGGCTCCCTTCCCTCCTAGAGCAGAGGGCCCCAGTACCACACAGAGAACCCCCAGACCTTGGCCAGTAGACTTGAGAGGATATATGGAGTCGGGGAGATCCACGCTACACACAGCAAGGCAAATGCCAACCTGGAGAAGCCAGAGACAAGAAGAGGGGGACATGAGAGAGAGAGAGAGAGAGAGAGAGAGAGAGAGAGAGAGAGAGAGAGAGAGAGAGAGAGAGAGAGAGAGAGAGAGAGAAGAGAGAGCAGGATCTCCCAAAATGATCAGGGGTTGAACCTGGGTCCAGTGGAGGCAGGCTGTGGCCAGCTGTGAATGTGAGAAACCTTTGGCTTTTTGGAGAGGTGGTGTGTGCGGAGAACTGAACAGTGACTAGATACTGCAGTGAGGGTGCCACAGAGAGGCTTTTTAAAGGGGGGACTGAAGCATGCTGGGCAGGGACAAGACTTGCTCCCACTGAATACAGTTGGGTGAGGAGATCGGAAAGCTGTACAGCAAGGGGATTTCTGAGCCCCATCCCAACATAGCTAGCAAGCTGGGAGCTATGCATAATGGAGAGTAGAGGACTGTGTCCACTGTGAGGGCAGTGGACTACAAAGTAGACGTGTAAGAGTTGGGAGCCTGTGATTACTTACATCCAGGCAGAATCCTCTTCCTCATCAGAGTCCAAACCTCTGGAAAGGGAAGGACATACCCAGCCCCCACCTCCTGCAGGACTGCAAGCACCACATCCAATGTGGAAGCTCTGCAGAACAGTCAGGCCAGGCTCAAGAACCTCCTGAGGGTAAGAGAAAATCAAAAAGGGCCCATTCTGAACTTCGAAAGGGAGACAAAATACACTGGTTCCCAGGGCACTATTCCACTGAGGCCAGCAAGGCAGTGAGAGTAGAAATTATGTGGCAACAGGTAATCAGGGCCCTGCCCAGCCTAGGCTCTCACACAGAGCTGCCATCAGCACCAACCAGGAAAGAGCTGACTCTCTTACACAGATTGGCCCCTCCCTTGAAACAGCTAGTTCATCAGAAACTATACATTACTGGAAATCAGCTGGGACAGACCAAGACCAGTGGCGCAGGTAAAGGGGAATATACCCACAATTCTCCTAGAAGACTGAACAGTGACTCCCAGGGGAGACCCAAGGGTCCCAACTTCTGGATCACAATAGAAGCCCTGTCTAGGGGAAAGTGAAGATGGTACACATGGTGCTGCCAGAGGCTGGATGACTCACCCTGGGCCTTGAGCTGATAAAAAGCCAGAGGTGGATCCAGAAGGAGAAGACAGAAGGAAAACACCAAACTCTGCTGACACAAATTCCACCTCATTCTTCTTCAGTATTTGTGTTCTTTTTCTCTTGTATAGCTTAACATTTTTCTTTTTCTTTTCAAGTGTATTCCAACTAATTCACCATTTTTGTCTTTTATTTTTATTCTTTTTATTTATAGTTATACTTTTATATTTATTTTTTATTTCAAATCTCATTGTACCTGTCCCTTGTCTTAGTACATTTTGCCTTCTAACTTTCCTTTCCTATTTAGTTTTAAATTTTATTGTTCCCCTTTCTATGCCTTGTTCCTATTGCTTCCGCTTACTATTTCTCCTCCCTTTACTCTCTCAATAACATTTTTCTTTACTGTAGACATTTCATATTCTCTTTTATCTTTTTTATAACATTCTTATTCTCTTTCCACCTTTATTAATCTTTGCTCATCTGTTGTTATTGACCCTGTTGTGGTTTTTCTTCCATTTTGTTTCTATTGGTTCACTATTTTTTAAATTTTATTTCAAACCTCATTTATACTCTTCCCTTTTCTGATTCCATTTTGCCATCTCCCATTGCCTTTCTACTTATGTTTTAAATTTTATTTCCTCCCTTTCTTTGCCTTGTTTCTATTCCCTACTCTTATTATTTCTATACCCTCTTCTCTCTCAAAATCCTTTTTCTTTCCTTTAATCATTTCATTCTTTTTTCCTATCTTAAAATATTCTTAATCTCTTTCTACCTTTATTAGTCTTTGCTCAGTTGCTGTTGATATTGTTGTTGTGGTAAGGGGTATTTTTCAGGGGTAGGTTAGGTTTTTGGGTATTTTTGCTTTGTTCTGCCATCACCTGTACAACAGCATGCAAGATGTAATCAGGGTTGTGACTCTCAGTCAGCCCTGGGTGTTGGAAGGAGGAGAACACACCAATGAATGAGCCATTAATAATCAAAGCCCAGGTAAAAAAAGAAAGCCCTCATAAGCTGAATAAAGGGTATCCCTAGAGCATCCAGATCAGGAGATCAAAGAGAATGTATCACTGAGTCCTACAGACTCCTACCACGGAAGATCACCCCACAAACACAGGCAGTCAGATAAATCTGAGAAGCAGAAACAAACAAAAAGAGTCATCTAAAATGGGGAGACAAAGAAACCACCACCAATCAAAAGAAAAAAGAGCTAAATGAAATTGAGGTAAGCAATCTATCAGAAACAGACTTCAAAATAATGTTTATAAAGAAGCTCAAGGAACTCAGTGAGACCTTCAAGGAACTTACTGGGAACTACAGCAGCATGAAAAAGGACATAGAAACTATGAATAAGGGCCAGGAGGAAATGAAGAATACAACACCTGAAAAGAATACACTAGAAGGAAACAAAAGCAGGCTAGAGGAAGCAGATAACTGAATCAGCTAGCTGGAAAACAAGGTAGAAAAAAATACCCATTCAGAGCAACAAAACAAAAAAAGACTCAAAAAAGTAAGGATAGTTTCAGGGACCTTCAGGACAACATGAAACATAACATTCACATCACAGGCATCACAGAAGGAGAAGAAAAGGAGCAAAGGATAGAAAACCTCTTTCAAGAAATAATGACAGAAAACTTGATGAGGGAAAATATCACATAAGTTCAGGAACCACAGAGTCCCAATTAAGATGAATACAAAGAGGCTCACTCCAAGACACAGTATAATTAAAATGGCAAAATTTAAAGACAAAGAGAATCTTAAAGGCAGCAAGGGAGAAACAGCTAGTAGCAAACAAGGGAGCTCTAATAAGGCCATAAGCTGATTTCTCAACAGAAACATTATAAGTCAGAAGGGAATGGCATGAAATATTTCAAGTAATGAAAAGTAAAACCATACAAACAAGATCTATGGAGCAAGGCTCTCATTTAAAATGGAAGGCGATATAAAGACCTTCCCAGACCAAAAAAAAAAAAGGCTAAAAGAGTACATCTCCACCAAATTCATACTACAAGAAAGAAGAAGAAATATAGAGAGAGGGAAATAAAGGTACAAAGGGAAAAAATGGCATTGAACAAGTACCTGTCAATTAAAACCTTAAAGGTAAATGCATTAAATGCCCCAATCAAAAGAAATAGGGTAGCTGAGTGGATAAGAAAACACAATCCACGTATATGCTGCCTACAAAAGACCACCTCAGAACAAAAGATATACACAGGCTGAAAGTGAAGGAATGGATAAAATATTCCAAGCAAATGGACAGGAATAAAAAGCTGGGGTAGCAAATACATTTTTCAAACAAAATAGACTTCAAAACAAAGGCCATATCAAGACAAAAGATCACTGTGTAATACTTAAGGGAGTTGTCTAAAAAGAGGATATAACCCTTGTAAACATATATGCACCCAACACAGAAGCACCTAAATACATAAGGAAAAGCTTGGAGGAGTTTAAGAAGATCAAGAGCAATACGGTCATTGTAGGGAATTTAACACCCACTGTCCATAATGAACAGATCTTCCAAACAGAGAATCAACAAGGATGTTGTGGCACTGAATGGCAGCCTAGATCAAATGGACTTAATCGATATTTACAGAACACTTCACCCCAACGATGCAAAGTATACATTCTCTTCAAATGCACATGGATCATTTTCAAACAGAGACCACATGACAGGACACAAAACAAGCCTCAACAAATTCAAGAAGATTGAAATCATATCTGAGATCACAGTGGCATGAAATGAGAAACCCACTTCAAGGAAACAACTCAAAAACATTCAAATACATGGAGACTGAATAACATACTATTTAATAATGAATGGGTTAACAATGAGATCAAGAAAGAAATCAGAAAGTTTCTGGAAACAAATGAAAATGAACACACAGCAACCCAAAACCTATGGGACACAGTGAAGGCAGTCCTGAGAGGGCAGTTCATAGCAATACAGGCTTACCTTAAGAAGATTCTAAAAATCTCAAATAAACAACCTAACTCTACATTTAAAAGAACTAGAGGAAAAATAACAAACCAACCTGAGAGTGAGTGGAAGGAAATAATCAAGATCAGAGCAGAATTACATGACAGAGATTAAAAAAAACATCCAAAGAATCAATGAATCCCGAATCACTTCTTTGAAATGATAAGCAAGTCTGACAAACCTTTAACGAGACTCAATAAGCAAAAAAGACAGGGGATAGACCCAAATAAATAAAATCAAAAACAGAAAAGGAAAAGTAACAACTGATATCACAGAAAGACAAAGGATTGTAAGAAATTACTATGAACAACTATATGCCAAGACTGGACAACATGGGCAAAATGAACAACTTTCTGGAAACATACAATCTCCCAAAACTGAATCAAGAAGGCAAAGAAAGCCTGAGGAGAAAAGTAACTAGTGAAATTAAAACAGTAATCAAAAAACTCCCAGTATACAAAAGACCTGGACTGGATGGTGTCACAGGGGAATTTTACCAAACATTCAGAGAAGAACTAACACCTATCCTTCTCAAACTATTCCAAAAAATTCAAGAAGAGGGAAGACTCCCAAACTCTTTTTATGAGGCCAGAATGATCCTAATTCCAAAACCAGACAAAGACACTACTATAAAGTCAGTAAATTACAGGCCAATATCTCTGTTGAACATAGATGCTAAAATCCTCAACAAAATATTGGCAAATCAGATCTAGTAATACATTAAACAGATCATACAACATCATCAAGTGGGATTTATCTCAGGGATGCAAGGATGGTATAACATTCACAAATCAATAAACGTAAATATATCACAAGAGCAAAATGAAACACGGAACTACATAATCATATCAATAGAAGCTAAAAAAGCGTTTGATAAAATCCAGCACCTGTTTATGAAAAAAACTCTCAGCAAAGTGCGAATAGAGAGCATACCTCAACATAATAAAGGCCATATAGGAGAAACCTACTGCCAACATCATACTCAATGGACAAAAACTGAAAGTGTTTCCCTTACGATCAGGAACAAGGCAAGGGTGTCTGCTTTTACCACTCTTACTCAACACAGTACTGGAAGGTCTAGCCACAGTGATTAGACAAGAAAAAGAAATAAAAAGCATCTAAATTGGAAAGGAGAAAGTAAACTGTCATTATTTGAAGATGACATGATAGTGTACATAGAAAATCCTACAGTCGCCACCAAAAAACTACTCTACCTAATAAGTGAATTTGGCAAAATAGTGGGATGCAAAGTCAGTATTCAGAAATTGATGGCATTTCTGTACACCAACAGTGAAATAGCAAAAAGAGAAACTAACAGAAAAATCCCATTTTCTATAGCAAATTAGAAATATAAAGTACCTAGGAATAAATTTAACCAAGGAGATAAAAGGACTGTACTTGGAAAACTACAGAACACTGAGAAAGAAACTGAGGAAGATACAAATAAATGGAAGCATATACCATGCTCATGGATAGAAAGAATTAACATCATTAAGATGCCAATACTACCTAAAGTAATCTATAGGTTCAATACAATTCCTATTAAAACACTAATGGCATATTTTCAGAGATCTAGAACAAGTATTCCAAAAATTTACATGGAACCAAAAAAGACCCCAAATAGCCTAGAACAAAGTTGGAGGGATCACAACACCTGGTATTAAACTATACGAGGCCACTGTAATCAAGACAGACTGGTATTGGAATAAGAACACAGACACATAGATCAATGGAACAGAATAGAGAGCCTAGAAATGAATCCAGGTCTCAATGGTCAATTAGTATTTGACAAAGGAGACAAAGGCATACAATGAAGTAAAAGGAGTCTCTTCAATAAATGGTGTTGGGAGAACTGGACTGGTACATGCAAAAAAATGAAACTAGACCACCAACTTACACCATACACAAAAATAAACTCAAAATGGTTAAAGGACTTAAATATAATTTGTGATACCATAGAAGTCCCAGCAAAAAAGATAGGCAGTAAAAGTTCAGAAATCCCATGCAGCAATATTTTTGCCCATGTATCTCCAAGGACAAGGGAAATATGGGAAAAAATAAGCAAAGGGACTACATCAAATTAAAAAGCTTCAGCAAGGCTAAAAATACCATCATCAAAATGAAAAGGGACCCGATTCTATGGGAGAACTTATTTGCCAATGGTACATCAGACAAGGGTTTAATCTCCAAAATGTAAAAAAGAACTCATATGACTCAACACCAGAAGACAACCCAATTAAAAAATGACTGAAGGACCTGAATAGACACTTCTCCAAGGAGGGCATACAGAGGGCCCGGAGACATATGAAAGGATGCTGAGCATCACTAGCCATCAGAGAGATGCAAATTAAAACCACAATGGAATAATACTTGCCAGAATGACTACCAATAAATTGACAAACAACAAGTGCAGGCGAGGATGTACAGAAAAGGGATCCCTAGGTGCATTGTTGGTGGGAATGCAGACTGGTGCAGCCACTGTGGAGAACAGTATGGAATTTCCTCAGAAAACTAAAAATGGAACTGCCTTTTCACCTGGCAATTCCACTGCTGGGATTATACTGTTAAGAACCCTGCAATACCAATTCAAAAGAACCTATGGACCTCAATGTTGACAGCAGTACAATTTACAATAGCCAAGTGTTGGAAACAGCCTAAGTGCCCATCAGTAAAGGAGTAAATTAAAAAACTGTGGTACATTTATACAATGGAATACTATGCAGCAAAGAAAGAAGGAACTCCTACCTTTTGCAATAGCATACATAGAACTAGAGACTATTACGCTAAGGGAAATGAGCCAGTTGGTGAAGGACAAATACCACATGACCTGGAATCTAATGAACAAAATAAACGAACGAGAAAAACAGAACCAGAGACACAGAAACCTGGTCTTGACAGCTGTAGAAGGGAAGGAGAGAGAGTGGGAATGGAGGAAGGAAGATGAAGGGACTAGTCAAAGAACATGCATGAATGACTCAGGAACATGTGGACAACAGAGAGGGGATCGACTGTGGGAGAGAAGGATTGGCAGGGTGGAAAGGGGCAGCAAAAGGGGAAAAAATGGGGACAAATGTAATAGAATAAACAAAAAAAGTTCTCAAGAAAAAAATTTTAAAGAATCAAAAATTTTTTTAAGTTAAATAAAAACTGAATGTTTAAAAAAATAGGTGCAGCCTATGAGAAAATTAGTAAACTGAGAGATGGCTTACAAGAGAGGTGAGAAGTAGTAGAGGGAAATCACAGGAAAAAAGAGAGATATAAAGGATATAGTAAGAAAGTCGAATATATGTCTAATTGGCAGAAAATAAGTGAAACAAAAATCCATTGAAATAACTTTAAAATAAAGTAGCAAATTAAACCTGAAGAAAAAAAAGGAATTGATAAAAATCAGGATAGAAATTAATAAAACAGAAATAATAGAGAAGATTAACAAAGCCCAAAAAAGTTTTTTTGAAATGTATAATAAAATTGATAAGCTTTGGAGGGTATGACCAAACGAAAAAGAGAGGACACCAACAACCAGTATCAGGAATGAAAAGGGGACATCACTGTTGACTCTTCAGACATTAAACCAGTAAGAGAATATTATTGACTTTATATCAATGTATTTGAAAATATAAGTAAAGTGAATATATTTCTAAAAAATTATACATTTTAAAAATTGAAAATAAATGAAAAACCTGTTAATTTGGTTATTTTCAGATATATTTGTACATAATCTATAATGTGTGTATATATATATGCACATACACAAGTACATATTCATGTAAAAACCAGAGGTCTAAAAATATACAAATTAAATTAGCATATTATCAATAATAACTTATGTAGAAAGAAAGTGAAAAGGAAAAACTGCTTTTAAAAAGTTTTAAATTTTTATATTAAATACATACTCAGATATTCCTTGTAGAATTAAAAGCTAACAAACATAAAAAAACACAAAAAAGAATTCATGTGACTTTCTTTCTTGGTCTTTTCACATTCTAGAATATTCCAGAGTAATATTTTGGAGTGAAAGACTTTGGCTAAGCCCATTACTCCTTCTATATTCACCAAGACAGTATAATTTTAACAAAACTGTGCAAAGGCATAATATGACTAACACAATGAAAGTCAACAAAGGCAATTAAAATTCCAAAAGATAAAGGAGACAATAAATTGCAAACCTTGAAGTGTAATTCTATTCTATACTATGATTCAACAGGCGAGGGATATTAACTCAGAGAAAACATTGGACTCTTATGTACTTGTGGCATTTTCCATCATTCTTGGCAAGAGCATAAAAGGAAATTAGAACTGAGATCTGGTAATTACTACTTGGAAAAATAATGAAGACAGTTAACTGAAGTATTTCATCAATCATTCTTTCACACAGCACTTCCAATTTCTAGTTTTTATATCAAATGGGGAATGGATAAAATATACGCTGAATTGAACCCAATAAAACTAAATTAATTACTTATTTTTAAAATCTCCTTGGCTTTGAAACAAACAAACAAAAAAGGCACAGTGAACAAATCTAAAAGTCAAGTAATCATTTAATTAGTAGACAAGAAAATATATTACTAATGCATAATCTCTCACATTGTATTTTAATAGTCATTGTGATACTAATTAAGTATTTTCAGAATAAGCTTTATTTCAGATAAATAAAAACAAAATGAAATATCTGAAAAAAGCTTTGAGTTGTACAATGGTGACAGTCTATAAAACTCTAAAAAAAAGTCAATCACTTCTGCATTTTTATGAGTAAGTATGAGACATCTCTAAATCAACTGGAAAACTTGAAAGGGCTATACCTGGAATTTATGCAAGCTCTGGTATTCATTACTCAAGAATCTCTAAATACTAAAATGGGATACTAGAAAGAGTTAATTTTTACAAACACATTTCTTAGTATCATTTTATTTAATTAAAAACAATATAATGACTAAATGCATGAAGCAACAAATACAACACTTTAAGCTTTGGTAAAAATTACTCGTACTTTACTCATACTCAAAAATTCTGAATATTATATCAGAGACTATTATTAAGCCATGATAAATCAGATGCTATACTTCACAGAAAGATATATAACTATTTTTTGAGAAAAAACTTTTCAAATACTCTCTCTATAGTTTATTTATAAGAAATCAGAGTTTCCGGCCAAGATGGAGGCATAGGTAGACACACTGTGCCTCCTTGCACAACCAAAAGAACAACAACAACAAATTTAAAAACAAAAACAACCAGAACTGCCAGAAAATCAAACTGTATGGAAGTCCCACAACCAAGGAGTTAAAGAAGAAACATTCATCCAGACTGGAAGGAGGCACAGAGACCAGCAGCCTGGAGGAGAGCACTCATGGCAAGACAGCAGCTGGAAGACCAGGGCTGGCAAGGTGGCGACTGGAGGAGCAGGCAGTCCCACATTTGCATGCAGATAAACTGGAAGGAACTGAGGAGTGAGACAGACCGTGCAATCCAGGGTTCCAGCACGGGGAAATAAAGCTTCAAAACCTCTACTGAAAAAATTTGTGAGGGCTGAGGCGGCAGGAGAAACTCCCAGCCTCACAGGACAGTTGGCTGGAGAGACCCACTGGGTCCTAGAAAGTACACAAACCCACCTACCTGGAGAATCAGCACCAGAGGGCCCAATTTGCTTGTGGATAGTGGAGGAAGTGACTGAAAGCCAGCAGAGCGCTGAGCAAGCAGCACTGTTCCCACTCGGACCCCTCCCCCACAGCACTACAACACAGCAAAGTGGGTTGTCCCGCCCTAGCGAATACCTAAGGGTCCACCCCTTACTACAAAACAGGTGCACTGAGACAGAAAAAAATGGCCCAAATGAAAGAAGAGATCAAACTCCAGAAAAATACAACTAAGCAACAAAGAGAGAGCCGATCTATCAGATGCACAGTTCAAAGCACTGGGAATCAGGATGCTCACAGAATTGGTTGAATATGGTCACAAAACAGAGGAAAAAGTGAAGGCTATCAAAGTGAAATAAAGGAAAATGTACAGGAAACCAACAATGATGGGAAGGAAACTGGGACTCGAATCAATGGTGTGGACCAGAAGGAAGAAACAAACAGTTAACCAGAACAGAATGAAGAAACAAGAATTCAAAAAAATGAGGAGAAGCTTATTAACCTCTGGGACAACTGTAAACATTCCAACATCCAAATCAGAAGGGTACCAGAAGGAGGAGAGGAAGAACAAGAAATTGAAAACTTATTTGAACAAATAATGAAGGAGAACTTCCTCAATATAGCAAAGGAAACAGACATTAATCCAGGAAGCTCAGTGAGTCCCAAAGAAGTTAGACCCAAGGAGGAACACACCAAGACACATCATAATTAAATTACCCAAGATTAAAACTAAGGAGAGAATCTTAAATGCAGCAAGAGAAAAGAAGACAGTTACCTACAAAGGAGTTTCCAAAAGACAATCCACTGATTTCTGAAAAGAAACTTTACAGGCAAGAAGGGGCTGGAAAAAAGTATTCCGAGTCATGAAAGGCAAGGACCTACATCCAAGATTACTATATCCAGCAAAGCTATTATTTAGAATGGAAGGGCAGATAAATTGCTTCTCAGATAAGGTCAAGTTAAAGGAGTTCATCATCACCAAGCCATTATTATATGAAATGTTAAAGGGACTTATCTAAAAAACAAGAAGATCAAAAATATGAACAGTAAAATGACAACAAACACAACTATCAACATATCAAACCAAAAACAAAAACAAAAGCAAACTAAGCAAATAACTAGAACAGGAACAGAACCACAGAAATGGAGATCACATGGAGGGTTATCAGCAGGGGAGTGGGAGGGGGAGAGAGGGGGGAAAGGTACAGAGAGCAAGTAGCATAAATGGTAGGTGGAAAATAGACAGGGGGAGGGTAAGAATAGTATAGGAAATGTAGAAGCCAAAGAACTTAGATGTACAACCCATGGACATGAACTATGGGGGTGGAACGTGGGAGGGAGAGGGTGGGCAGGAAGGAGTAGAGGGAAGGGGGGGAAATGGGACAATTGTAATAGCATAATCAATAAATATATTTAAAAAAAAGAAGGGTACAAAACTTCCTGGTGATCCACTTGCTCACTAACTATTGGTAATATCAGGCATCATAATTTCTGGTCAATCTGGTAGATATGAAATAGCATCCCAATGTGATCTTCACTTGCATTTGTATTACTAAAGAGGTTGATCATCTTTTCACATGTTTACTTCCTATTTCCCTTCCTCTTGTATGAAAAATGTTTTTCTGTTGCGTTGTCTTATTGACTTCCAGGCTGCATGTATGATTGTATGTGTTGATTTACATATGGATGTACTGTGAATGAAAAAGTAGCCACATACTAAACCTGACAAGTTTGGGTGGGACTAAAGTAACCACATAGGATGGTCTAAAATTAAAAACTTTCTAACTAAAAATGAGTCATGGTGGGTAATCCTGTCATAGACTGTTACCGTCCCTGACAAAGGTCAATCTTTACCTCAACTGAGCCTGTCTATTGTCCTTTTGCATCTACCATACCATACTGTTAGAATGTCACAGTAATCCCCTTTTTCCAAAATCCACTGGAGTGGATCTGTGCTGGGTTCTGTATTCCACTCAATTGGTACATTTCTATACGAAAGCCAATAATATACCATTGTAACTTTCATATCTTTAAATAAGTCTTCAGTGCTAATAAGGGAAGGTCTTTCATTTTCTTCTTTAGGCATGCTTGGCCATTCTGAAGCCTCATTATACTCAAATTCCTTACAAAATTAACACTAAGAATTTAGGAATAATTACATTGAATCTCTACATTGAATCATTTGTGAAAATCCTCTTTTTAGTACTGAATCTTCTTATTCAGGAAGACACTGTGTCTCCATTTAATTCTTTTCTAATGTCTTAAAATTTCATAATTTTTCCATCTAGCCTGCATATGTTTCTACATCCATTTTTTGTTCCTACTATAAATGGTAACTTTTTTGATTGATGTCTTTTGCCTGTTGCTGGTATAAAGACTATTAATTATTTTTTTAAATGGATTTTTTAAAATATATTTATTATGTTATTACAGTTGTCCCATTCCCCCCCCCTCACTCCACTCCATCCTGCCCACCCCCTCCCTCCCACATTCCCCCCCTATAGTTCATGTCCATGGGTCATACTTATAAGTTCTTTGGCTTCTACATTGCCTACACTATTCTTACACTCCCCCTGTCTATTTTCCACCTATCATTTATGCTACTTATTCTCTGTACCTTTCCCCCCCTCTCCCCCTCCCACTCCCCTATTGATAACCCTCCATGTAATCTCCATTTCTGTGGTTCTGTTCCTGTTCTACTCGTTTGCTTAGTTTGCTTTTGTTTTTGTTTTAGGTGTGGTTGTTAATAACTGTGAGTTTGCTGTCATTTTTACTGTTCATATTTTTTATCTTCTTTTTCTTAAATAAATCCCTTTGACATTCATGTAATAAGGGCTTGGTGAGGATGAACTCCTTTAACTTGACCTTATCTGAGAAGCACTTTATCTGCCCTTCCATTCCAAATGATGGCTTTTCTGCATACAATAATCTTGGATGTAGGCCCTTGCCTTTCATGACTTGGAATACTTCTTTTCAGCCCCTTCTTGCCTGTAAGTTCTCTTTGGAGAAATCAGCTGATAGTCTTATGGGAACTCCTTTGTAGGTAACTGTGTCCTTTTCTCTTGCTGCTTCTAAGATTCTCTCCTTCTGCTTAATCTTGGCTAATGTAATTATGATGTGCCTTGGTGTGTTCCTCCTTGGGTCCAGCTTCTTTGGGACTCTCTGAGCTTCCTGGACTTCCTGGAAGTCTATTTCCTTTGCCAGATTAGGGAAGTTCTCCTTCATTATTTGTTCAAATAAGTTTTCAATTTCTTGTTCTTCCTCTTCTCCTTCTGGCACCCCTATAATTCGTATGTTGGAACGTTTAAAAATGTCCTGGAGGTTCCTAAGCCTCTCATTTTTTTTTGAATTCTTGTTTCTTCATTCTTTTCTGGTTGGATGTTTCTTTCTTCCTTCTGGTCTACACCATTGATTTGAGTTCCACTTTCCCTCACATCACTATTGGTTCCCTGTACATTTTCCTTTGTTTCTCTTAGCATAGGCTTCATTTTTTCATCTGGCTTTCGAACAGATTCAACCAATTCTGTGAGCGTCTTGATAACCAGTGCTTTGAACTGTGCATCCGATAGGTTGGCTATCTCCTCCTCGCTTAGTTGTATTTTTTCTGGAGCTTTGAAGTGTTCTGTCGTTTGGGCCATTTTTTTTGTCTTGGCGCGTCTGTTACTTTAAGGGGCGGAGCCTTAGGTGTTCCCCTTGGGCGGGGTAACACTGGTTGCTGTGCTGTTACGCTGTACGTGGGGGAGGGGCCGAGAGGGAGCAATGGTGCCCGCTTCACTCTCCACTGGACTCCAATCTTTCACTCTGCTACCCACAATCAAACTGGGCCCCTCTGGTGCTGGTTCCCAAGTGGGTGGGCTTGTGCACGCTCTAGGCCCCTGTGGGTCTCTCCAACGACCTCTCCTGTGAGGCTGGGAGTCCCTCCTGCTGCCACCCCAACCCCCACCGGCATTTTCAATCAGAGGTTTGAGGCTTTATTTCCCCAGCTGGAGCCCTGGGTTGCGCCGTCTGCTTCGCTCCCCGCCGTTCGTCCGGTTTATCTGTGCTCGAATGTGGTGCCGCTGGGTGCTACCCGCTGCTCTGCGTACCCCGTTCTCTGCCACTCTGAGTCTGGCCCTCTCGGCCTATCTGTGCGAATGTGGAGCCGCAAGGTCTGCTAGTGGTCGGACTGCCTGCCCCATTAGTCCCACACTCCGCCAGTCTCGGTCCTGCCACAGCCATGCGAGTCCTCTCCGCCCGGGCTCCCCATCTCCGCCCCTCCTACCGGTCTGGATGAATGTTTATTTTTTATTTCCTTGGTGTCGGACTTCCTTGCTGTTCGATTTTCTGTCAGTTCTGGTTGTGTGAGGAGGCGCAGTGTGTCTACCTATGCCTCTTGGTTCTCTAAAAATGGATCTTATATATGTTGTGACATTCATTTTTTCCAATTTGTTGATCGTCTTAGATTTTTGATTAAAACAATCATACCCCTTGAGAAGGACAGTGTTATATTTCTTCTTTTTCAATCATTCCTCTATTTCTATTTCCTGCCTTTCCACAAAGGCCAGGACTTTTAGAACCATTTTGAACAGAGTGGAGATAGTGGACCCCCTGTCATTTTCCTGACTTTAGAAGACTATTTTAACATTTTAGTTTTAAGAAACAGATACTTCTCATCAGGCTAAGGAAGTTCCCTCATATCTTCCTAGTGTGCCTTCAGCTTTTACTATGAGTCAATATGACATCTCTAAAATTATTTTTATTACTCTATTGAGAAAACCATGACTTTATTTTAATTGGCTAATATCATGAATTAAATTTAGTATTTTCACATGAAAACTTCGCCCTCTCACTTCTATTCCTGGGAAAATCCAATTTGGTCTTTTTAAAAACCTACTGGATTTTATCTGTATTCACAAGCAAGACTGGCTCCTCTCATTCATTTCTTCTATTGTTTTCATCATGTTTCTATGAGTTATCCTAGTTTGAATTATTACGGGGAACCGTTCCACACATGGGAAATGTGGCCCAGCCCCCACTCGGAAAACCCAGTGGGGAACAAGGTTGGAGGGCAGGACCCACGCCTATGGACAGGTTCTCCCATGGGTCATCAGGCCTGCATTGTACCTAGGCTGCTATGAGACTTGCTTTTGCTAAAACTCCCTCACCCTGAATTGAGGCAACAATGTTTACTGCATATCTCTTAAAGTAACTTCCTAAAATCTGTGCTAAACCTCCCAAGTATGGAGTGTAACCAGTTCAACCACTTTTCTCTTTGATCTGTAACATCTTTCTTTGAAGTAATCAGCAACATTCTTTCCTTTGTTATCTGTAAAAGGTAATTACCTACAGGAGCCTAATGAGGAAATGAGGACCATCCTCCATGTAATGTACCCAGAAAAGCAATAAAAGCCTGTCCAGGCAGGGGTCGGGACCCTCTCTCTCACTTAGAGAGCGGCCATGCCATCCTTTTTCTCCACAGGACTTCTGTAGTCCATGTGAATTTGTCTGTCGCAGCCACAACACACAGACCCTGAGGGCCAGGGTCCACATCAGCCCAGTAGAAGAGTTTGTATAAGACTGTAATGACTTGTTCCTTACAGACTAAGTAAAGTACCTGAAATATAAATCACTTACAGGGGTGTCCAACCTTTTGGCATCTCTGGGCCACACTGGAAGAAGAAGAGTTATCTTGGGCCACACATTAAATACTCAAAAAAAAAATCTCGTAATGTTTTAAGTAAATTTACAATTTTGTGTTGGGCCACATTCATAGCCATCCTGGACCACACACAGCCCGTGGGCCATGGATTGAACTCCCCTGATTAAAACCGGGCCTGGTGCCTCTCCTGTGAAAAAAAACTTCTAATTACTGATTCAGTTTCTTGATTGTTTACATGAGTATTCCAGACTATGTTCTTGAACAGAAATTTCACAATTATTGGCATAAAGATTTTCATGGTATTTTCAGTAGATCCCTCAAACTGTAAACAAGTACCAAACCCTGTATCTACACTATGATTTTTCCTATGCATACATACCTATTATAAAGTTTAATTTATAAATTATACACAATAAGAGATTAACAATAAAAAAATAATAAAACAATTATAACATTATGGTAAAACTTATGTAAATGTGGCCTCTCTCAAAGTATCTTTTGTATAACACTCACCCTTCTTCTTGTGATGATGTCAGACGACACAGTGCCTATGTAATAAGAGGATGTGAAGTGAATGACATAGCACCTTGGTATTAGACTACTTACAGAGTTACCTGAACAAAGCACTGCAACACCATGACATAACCACGATGGCCACGAAATGCCTAACTGGCACAGAGCCTATAGAACACAACAACACTGGACAAGACTCCTGTCCCAGGTGGGACCGAATGAGGCGGTGCTATATTTCATCACACTACTCACAATGGTGCAATTTAAAATGTATGATTTCCTTACTTCTGGAATTTTCCATTTAGTATTTTTTAGACCCTGGTTGACACAGGTAACTAAAACCACACAAAGAGAAACTACAGATAAGGGGGGAACTACTCTACAACACCAGAGATACCATCCATAAAAGAAATAATAGACATGCTGCATTTTATTAAAATGAAAAACTCGTGTTCCACAAAAGACAATGTAAGAGTATGAGAAGACACACCACAGACTAGAAGAAAATATTTTCAGAAGACATATCTGACAAATGACTATGCTCTAAAATACATAAAGAACTCTTAAAACTCAACGATAAGAAATAAAACAACTCAAACACTAGGCCAAAGACCTTAACAGACACTTCATCAAAGAAAGTATGGCAAATAAGCATATGAAAAAATACTGCATATCATATGTCATCAAGGAAATGAAAATTAAAACACAATGAGACACCACTACGCACCTATTAGAATGGCCAAAATCTGGAACACTGACACCACCAAATGCTGATGAGGATGTGGAGCAACAGTAAGTTCCATTCCTTACTACAAAATGGTATGGTATATTCACCCTGGAGGACAGGCAGTTTTTTACAAAGCTAAACAGACTCTCACCATATGATCCAGCTATTGTGCTCCTTGGTATTTACCCAAATGAATTGAAAATTTATGTCTATTCAAAAGCCTACACACAGGTTTTGTAGCAGCTTTATTCGTAACTGCCAATACTTGGAAGCAACCAAGACCTTTGCTTTGGTAGGTGACTCGATAAACTAATACATCCAAAGAATGAAATATTATTCAGCACTAAAAATAAAGTATCAAGTCATGAAAAAAAACATGTAGAAAACTAATGCATGTTATTATGTGAAAGAAGCCAATCTAAAAGGCTACAAACAGAACTAACTTATGATAACCTAACTATGATATCTAGCTTATGATATCCTAGAAATGCAAAATTGTGAAGACAGTAAAAAGTGGTTGCCAGAGAGTGGAGAGGAGATAACGAGGCCAGTAAAAAACTCTGTATGACACAATAATGGTTGATACAAGTCATTTTCCATCTATTCAAACCCACAGAATTTCCAACACCAAAACTGAGCCCTAGTGTAAATTACCAACTTTGGGCGATTGTAATGTGTCAAGGTAGGTTCATCAGTTGTAACAAATGCATCACCCTGGAAGGGAGATGTTGATAATGGAGGAGGCTATGCACATGTGGAGGCAGAAAGCATATGGGGAATGTTTGTACCTTCCCCTCCATTTTGATGTGAATTGAAACTGCTCTAGAAAAATAAAGTCTTTAAAAAACAAAAGGTTGAGTAGCTGTGACAGAGACCACGATGGCCCTGCAAAGTCAAACAGATCTATTATCTCTCCCTTTTTTAAAAAAGTTTGTCTGCCCTGGTTTGATATATTAGATGGAGACACTTGGTTTCTACCTGCCCCTTCACAATCTCATTAAGTCACCACAAAAGACAACATAAAGACTGTATGTCCACTGTAATGTTGCAATGAAAATTATCATTAAAAAATATTGGGGAACTCATGGAAGAGCAAAAGGTAGACTGAATCAGGATCCACAACAAAAATGCTATAGCTACAATCACTGAAAAGAAAATGTCACTGCAAAAACAAACAGTTCTTCATTTAAAAAGTCCCAGGAAAATTCCAATTTCAGATCAATAAAATAAAAGGAGGCTCAGAAGAAACATCAAGGTAATGTTTACAATTGGCCCAGTCTTAGCCACTCCTCCTACCATATATAATAAAGTTACAGAAAGCATCAATTTCATTTCCCATGATCAAGCACTCTAACCAGTATGGAAAGCAAGCCCATGCCCTCCCTCAGGAGGCTCTGATCATGAGGCTGACACTATAGAGAGAAGCAGAGAAAAGCCTCTGCTAACATTAGCCCAGGATAAAAGGGAGCAGAAAGATGACAACAACCATTCTTGAAACTGAAACACATGCATTTTAAAACTTAGGTCAAAAAAAAAAATTACAAGTAACAAAACCACACAAGGCTCCAAAAGATGTTATATGGTCAAATTCTACTAATTCTTCAAATAACAGATGATTTCCTGTATAGCATAGAAAAAAATGGAAAGCTTTTCACTGCATTCTGTGAGCCCTGTATATACAATAAACCTTGACAGCAAGCCAGAAAAGGATAACACAAAAACCAAATTAGAAGATCAATCTCACTTATACCAAAATATGTAAGACTGAATCCAGTGTAATAGAGTAAAAACCACTATAGCCACTGACCACAATGACCAGCTAGGGCTCACTCTAGCAATTTAAGGCCAGAGCAGTTGAAATAGAAGAAAATTCTCTGAACTTGATAAACTGCCGGCAAATATTAAAAAGTACTCATCAAAGTCAAATAAAGATAAGGATAAACATACTCACTTCAACAACCAAATAGTGTACCAAGGGCCTTAGACAATGTGAAAATATATGAAAATTACATAAGAATAAAATGTTGAGAAAGAAAAGAAAAAGACTATATTATTTGTAAACATTAAACTTTTCGTCTGGAAAACACCAAAAAATTAATGGAAAAAAACCAACAGTACAAGTAATTAGAAGGTTGGCAGGATACAAAATTAAGCACATGAAATTGAATAGCTTTCCTACAGAATTTCAATAATCAGACTTCAACAGAATTGGGGAAGGAAGGATCCAATTCAAAGGTATTTATATAAATGCTGTAAAATAGGAATAAATCTGAGGAGAAAAAAGATACAAGACCAAGGCCAAATAAATAAATAAATAAATAAATAAATATTAAATAATGCTATAAAAAAAGAGATGAAGGATGTGAAAAGGCAATTTACAGAACAAGAAAGGCAAGTCTAAATTAAAAAGATAAACCATGACACAACATCTGGGGAAATGCAAATTAAAATGCTAAGATATCTTTTTTTTAACCATGGAAAATTTTTAAAATAGCAACATTAAATGCTGGCAGGAATATGAGGAAACAAGTATTGTCATATAATTGATGGGAATATAAATTATTGCAATCTTTCTGAAATATAATCTGGTAGGATTTATTACAACATTCAATGAACACAGGATATTTAGAACTGTAATTCCATTTTTAAGAATCTATCCTATAAATACACATACTAATGTTCTGAAAGACTTGGTACAAAGATATTCATCACTTGTTTATAAAGAACAAAAAACATATCCAAATGTTCATTAATGAAGAAATAATTTTCAAAAAGAAGTAACTTTAAAATATGGATGAAACTATGCTATTGAGTACTATTCAATATATAACAAGTATTAATAAAATAGATTGACATGTACTGAGATATTACACAAAAGTCTGCAATTCTATGGAAATAGTACAATCCTATTTATGTAAAAAAAAAATCTAAGTCATAAATATATTTGTGTATAAAATTATGTAAGAGATATAGGTACTTTAAGTCAAAGGCTTATCCCAAATTACTGTTTTGTAATACTTATCTTTTATGCCATGTCATCATACATAGGTCTCTTTAATTATAAGACATTCTTCACAAATTTTCAAATCAAATATATTATATGCTATTTTACAACAATCAGTTATAGGTCACAATGATATAATTATATTAAGTATTCTGGCCAAATTTTATATATACAGACTATGCAACTTTTTAAACCTGATATTGAAGGTTATCTTCCGCATGCTAAAAGAAGAATTTAATTGTGCTTACCGATTTCATTAATCACTGTTCTTATTTTGGAGACAAAAGGACCAACTTCACTGGAATTCATTTTGACTCTTTCCTTAAGGTCAGCACCTGCAAAGTATTTTATTTACAAATGTAATCTAGCTATGAACAAAATTTTAATGCAGTATTTTGAAATTTTTAAATTCATATACAACATTAAAAGTAATTGAATTTATATATTGAAGGAATTATATTACCTCAGTTTTCCTTCTCAAAGACAAGCATTAGGAAGAATAGCGTATTTGTTTTTTCATATA
This sequence comes from Desmodus rotundus, assembly GCF_022682495.2. Lineage (NCBI taxonomy): Eukaryota > Metazoa > Chordata > Mammalia > Chiroptera > Phyllostomidae > Desmodus > Desmodus rotundus. The sequence continues at coordinate 85,088,615 of NC_071387.1, forward strand.
CCTACTGTGTGCTTAACATAGTGGTTCTCAAACTCTGTGGTCTTAAAGCCCATTTAAACTCTTAGAGGAAGAGATTCTGTTTAGATTATATGCACTGATATTTACTCTATTTTAAAGTGAAACTACAAATTTTTTAAATATATATTCATTTAATGACACAAATAAACTCATTCATGTTAACATAACTACGGATTGATGCTACTTTCTTGGTTCTTGCAAAGATGTCAGCTATTTTACCCACCATTGCTTTTGCCCCCATCACTGCAAATGTCAACACAGTAAAAAGGACAAATCAGGCCTTTCTACCATGAAAATCATTTCATGGGTGCCTGGCTTGGGGACCACAGATCACATCTAAGAATCATTGGCTTTAAAGTACAAACTGACAATTTTGTAATCATTGAATCATAACTTTGCAACAGAGAATAATAAACAGAAAAAATTATTTAAGGAACCATTTACTCTGTGGTGCAGTAAAGACATTCTTTAAATAAAATTAAAATATATGAGAAGGGTAGGTCCCCATTTAAATAAATGGATAAATAGAAAATGTAAGCATAGAAGGCATACACTCAGATACTTCCTCTCTTATTAGTCCATTTAAAATCATATTAGTCCATTTTAAATTAATCACAGCAACAACAACAAAAAATGGCCCAAATGAAAGAACACATCAAAGATCCAGAAAAAATGCAACTAAGCAACGAAGAGAGAACCAGCCTATTAGATGCACAGTTCAAAACACTAATAATCAGGATGTTCACAGAGTGGTTGAATATGGTCACAAATTAGAAGAAAAAATGAAGGCTATGAAAAGTGAAATAAAGGAAAATGAGCAGAGAACCAACAGTGATGGGAAGGAAACTGGGACTCAAATCAATGGTTTGGAGCAGAAGGAAGAAAGAAACATTCAACCAGAACAGAACAAAGAAACAAGAATTCAAAAAAATGAGGAGAGACTTAGGAACCTCCAGGACATCTTTTTTTTTTTTAAGTGTTTGAAAGAATTTTATTATAAAAGAAACTGCAAGCCTAGCCTACAGACAGCTGTAACTGCTCATTATCTCTGAAAAGCAAGCTGACCTCTGCAGCTTTATTTACCAGAGGCCTTTGCTGATTCTGGGAGTGAGTAGGAGGTGGAGAATCTGGGCTTTGCACAAACAGCGAAGCCCCGCTGGGCAACAGACCAGGGGCAGACACTGTGGCAGACACTTGGGAAGCCTCAAGGGCAAGTGTTTTCCCCTCAGGCTATTCATAAAGCCTGGGTCTCTGTGTCCAGGTGCAAATGTGAACAAAACGAACTTCTTTCTCATGTCCCAGATTTCATTTCTTTTATTTCCTTTATTTATTTACTTATTTATTTAGATAATTGTGTGTATATTTTTATTGTTGTTCTATTTTTTAATTTCTTTTTAATATATTTTATTGATTATGCTATTACAGTTGTCCCATTTCCCCCCCTTCCCTCCACTCCACCCTGCACATCCCCTCCCACCCAAATTCCCCCCTTACAATTCATGTCCATGGGTCATACATATAAGTTCTTTGGCTTCTCCATTTCCTATACTATTCTTACCTTCCCCCGTCTATTTGCCACCTACCATTTATGCTACTAATTCCCTGTACCTTTCCCCCCTCTCTCCCCCTCCTACTCCCCTGCTGATAAACCTCCATGTGATCTCCATTTCTGTGATTCTGTTCCTGTTCTAGTTGTTTGCTTAGTTTGTTTTTGTTTTTGTTTTTAGGTGTGGTTGTTAATAACTGTGAGTCTGTTGTCATTTTTACTGTTCCTATTTTTTATCTTCTTTTTCTTAGATAAGTCCCTTCAACATTTCATATAATAACGGCTTGATGATGATGAACTCCTTTAACTTGACCTTATCTGAGAAGCACTTTATCTGCCCTCCCATTCTCTAAATGATAGCTTTGCTGGACAGAATAATCTTGGATGTAGGTCCTTGCCTTTCATGACTTGGAATACTTCTCTCCAGCCCTTTCTTCCCTGCAGGGTTTCTTTTGAGAAACTCCTTTGTAGGTAACTGTGTCCTTTCCTCTTGCTGCTTCTAAGATTCTCTCCTTCTATTTCATCTTGGGTAATGTAATTATTATGTGCCTTGGTGGTGTTCCTCCTTGGGTCCAGCTTCTTTGGGACTCTCCGAGTTTCTTGGACTTCCTGGAAGTCTATTTCCTTTGCCAGATTAGGGAAGTTCTTCATTATTTGTTCAAATAAGTTTTCAATTTTTTGTTCTTCCTCTTCTCCTTCTAGTACCCCTATGATTCGGATGTTGGAACATTTAGCAGGACATCTTTAAACATTCCAACATCTGAATCAGCAGGATCAGCAGGACATCTTTAAACGTTCCAACATCCGAATCATAGGGGTACCAGAAGGAGAAGAGGAAGAACAAAAAAATTGAAAACCTATTTGAACAAATAATGGAGAACTTCCCTAATCTGGCAAAGGAAATAGACTTCCAGGAAGTCCAAGAAACTCGGAGAGTCCCAAAGAAGCTGGACCCAAGGAGGAACACCACCAAGGCACATAATAATTACATTACCCAAGATGAAATAGAAGGAGAGAATCTTAGAAGCAGCAAGAGGAAAGGACACAGTTACCTACAAAGGAGTTTCTCAAAAGAAACCCTGCAGGGAAGAAAGGGCTGGAGAGAAGTATTCCAAGTCATGAAAGGCAAGGACCTACATCCAAGATTATTCTGTCCAGCAAAGCTATCATTTAGAGAATGGGAGGGCAGATAAAGTGCTTCTCAGATAAGGTCAAGTTAAAGGAGTTCATCATCATCAAGCCGTTATTATATGAAATGTTGAAGGGACTTATCTAAGAAAAAGAAGATAAAAAATAGGAACAGTAAAAATGACAACAGACTCACAGTTATTAACAACCACACCTAAAAACAAAAACAAAAACAAACTAAGCAAACAACTAGAACAGGAACAGAATCACAGAAATGGAGATCATATGGAGGGTTAACAGCAGGGGAGTTGGAGGAGGAGACGGGGAAAAAGTACAGAGAATAAGTAGCAAAAATGGTAGGTGGAAAATAGACAGGGGGAGGGTAAGAATAGGAAGTGGAGAAGCCAAAGAACTTATATATATGACCCATGAACTAAAAGGGGAAAATGTGGGTGGGAGGGGGTGTGCAGGGCAGAGGGGAATAAAGGGGGTAAAATGGGACAACTGTAATAGCATAATCAATAAAGTATATTTAAAAATAAGATATCTTGAGATTATAAGTAAAATATACATAAGGAAGAGGAAAAAAATTGTTTTAAGTAATCAAGGACCTAATCAGGACAAAAGAAAACTATTTTAATAAAATACAGAATCTTTACTTTCTAGGTAGAAGACATTCTACAATATCTGGAGTATAATAAATCCAACAAACTTTTTTTTTTTTAACAGAGTGAAAAGAACCAGACTCATTTTGCATTAGATTACTTTTGATATTTAAATTCATTTACTTAATTAAATTTTAATCTTATTCACCTTACCACATATAAAATCTCCTTAAGGCCCTGGGAAGGTACTTCAGTTGGCTAAAGTGTTGTCCTGATATGCCAAGGTTTTGGGTTTGATTCCCAGTCAGGGCACATATAAGAAAGATAGAAAGGTGCAGAGAGGCACAGTGCCATGGAGTGGGGTGGATAGGTGGCAGAACAGGTGGTCCTACACTCACATGTGGTGGGTAAAAATCGGGAGGGATACCTTGGGAGCAAGGGATCCCAGCCCGAAACCAGACCACCCAGCAGCCCAGCATTCCAGCACCAGGAAGATAAATTCCCGTAACTTTTGGCTGTAAAAACCAGTGGGGGTTGGGGTAGAAGAAGAAAATGCCAGATCCTCTTATAAATCCCTCACAGGCTTAGGACTTACACAAACCCACCAAGTCTGGGATTGAGCACCAGGGCAAAAGCTGGAAGAGAGAAGGGGCTTAAACGGAAAAAGTGAAGTGACTGGAAACAAGGTGTGTGCTAGGATACAGCTTCCTCCCCAACAAGCCTCCAGAAGCCAGGCAGCAGCACTGTCCCCTCTCTAAGCGCCCCCCCCCAGAGCCACAAAGCAGTGAAATGGTTTGCCCCAGCCCAGCAATTGTCTAAGGCTCCACCCCACACAATTTACAGGTCCGCTCTTAAAACAGGCAATGCTACTAAGACAGGAAGTCAAAGCAGCTTTACCTAATACACAGAAACAAACACAGGGAGGCTGTCAAATTGAGGAGACAAAGAAATATGGCCCAATTAAAAACAGAATAAAAAAGACCCAGGCCAATGGGTCTTTGAAATGAATGTTACATTAAGTGAAATGAAGAAAAATCTATGGGGATCCAACAGTGGAGGGGAAGAAACTGAGTATCACAGCAATAATTTGGAACATAAGGAAGAAACAAGCATTCAATCAGAACAGCAAAAAGACAAAAGAATTCAAAAAACGAGGACAAAATAAGAAACCTCGGAGATATCTTCAAACACACCAATATCCGAATCTCAGGGGTGCCAGAAGGAGAAGAGGAAGAGCAAGAAATTGAAAACTTATTTGAAAAAATAATGAAAGAAAACTTCCTAATTTGGTAAAGGAAATAGACTTACAAATTCAGGAAGCACAGAGAGTCCCAAACAAGATGGACACAAAGAGGACCACACCAAGACACATCATAATTAAAATGCCAAAGGTTAAAGATAAAGAGAGAATCTTAAAAGCAGCTAGAAAAAACAGAGAGTTGCCTACAAAGAAGTGCCCATACGACTATCCACTGATTTCTCAAAGGAAAACTTACAAGCAAGAAGGGACTGGAAAGTATTCAAAGTCATGAGAGGCAAGGACCTACATCCAAGATTATTCTATCCAGCAAAGTTATCATTTAGAATTGAAGGGTAGATAAAAGTGCTTCCCAGACAGGGTAAAGTTAAAGGAGTTCATTATCACCAAGCCATTATTATATGAAATGTTAAAGGGATTTCTGTAAGAAAAAGACCAAAACCATGAACGTTAAAAGGGCAACAAATTCACAACTATCAACAAATGAATCTAAAAAAAATAATAATTTTTAAAAAAACACAAGCAAGCAAACAACCAGAACAGGAAAAGAATCATAGATATGGAGATAATTTGGAGGGTTATCAGCTGGGAGGGGGAAGAGAGAGAATGGGGGAAAAGGTGCAGGGATTAAGCAGCATAAATTGGCAGGAACAAAATAGACAGGAGTATGTTAAGAATGGATAGGAAATGTGAAGCTAAAGAACTTACATTCACGACTCATGGACATAACTAAGGGGGGTAGGAGGGACTGCTAGAGGAAAGAGAGGTACCAGGTGGAAGGGGCAAAGGGGGAAAATTGGGACAACTATAACAGCATAGTCAATATAATATATTTTTTAAAAATTAGAAATAACCTAAGTATTGATCAAAATGATTATTAATAAAACTGGAAAATAATATGCAATGCAATAAAGGAATCAGAGTATAAGTGAAGGAATTAGAATATAAATACTGGTAAATCTAAAAATGTTTTAGGATATATAATTATACACATTTATAATTATAATTACAGAAATATACACAGGATAACAACCGTTTTACACAAGAATGCTATTAGGGACATAAAACATGCATGAAAATGATAAATACCAAATTCAATTGGTGGTGACCTCTGGGGGAAAGAGAGAGATACAACTGACAATGTGCACAGAGAAAGGACTTCAATCTTTGTAATCCTGAATTGCTTAAGTGGTGGGTACTCAATATCTTAAACGTTTCTGGATACCTGGTATGTGTCTTCACAGTTAATTTTTTCCATAAAGAATTAAAATTCGGCATGAAAGAAAAAAATGTTCTTAGGGCCAAAACAATTTCTAAACTAGTAGGATGTATTTGTTAAAAGAAATCATGATTTGACTCAGTGCCATTTAACATTGAGAATATTACTTTAAACTGAGACTGTACAACGTTGTTCAGTGTATGTTAGCTAATACATATTGGTTAATAAAAGTAGCTAAATGTAATGCTATATAGGGGAGAGGAGTAGATAGGAGACTGACAAGGACTCTGCATGAGCTGGTCCTGAAGGAGTTCCCTACAATTACACCATGGGGGTCCATCAAGTCCTCACCATCTGGGTGCCCTCTAACACACCAACTAGGGCTGCGGGGGCGGGGGGGGGATGTTTCACCAACATTCTGATTCTGTGACCACACAGCCAGCTTTAAAAACCACACTCAGATTAGAGACTAGGCTGCTGGAGCCATGCCAGGAGCTAAAGGGAATCAGGGTTTTGTCTTGCCCTGTGCAGTCTGTTCACTGCCCACCAGGCCCAGCAGAGAGGTTTGGAAGACTACTCTGGTAACTGACGGCAGCCTTATCCACACACATCAGTGTGGAATTTCTTCAGGGTTCAAGGTTTATTTTAGAAATAATTACCTTTCTCTATGGAATGTTGAACATTTGTAGTATGACCCTGAGACTAGTTTTGAAAAACTGTAATTAATATCTTTTTGTTTTTACCTTGGAAACATACCTTGCAATTTTGACCATTCAGAACCTAAAAATATAGTTTCACCCCTATTCCTTCTGTGATCGTGAATTTGTTATTTGACAGTATCAAAAGTTTTATTTGAGGTAGAGTATTTCTTGGTTCCTTTACTTTTTAAATTCACTTTTTTAAAAAGTTAAAAATTTTTCCTTTTTATGCTTTACACCCTCTCAGTCCATGCTTATCCCCTTCAGGTGTGCCCTTTTGCTGTCTGGCAATTATACTGTCTCTCCTACTCCACCTGCTCTCCTACACACATCTTCAGACCATTCTGTAACTTTCCTCCTCCTCAAACCTCAAACCTCTTACCCAATCCTGATGCCAACTCACTAAGAAAACAGTATCATTCAGAAGAGTGAAAAGCCCAGTTTGTACAGTTACATGTGAAAATGACTACTATGAACACTCATGTACAAGTCTTTGTAGAGATAAATGTTTTCATTTGTCTCTGGTAGACACAAAGAAGTGGAATTTCTGGATCATATTGTAAATATATATTTTACTTAAAAAAAAAAAAACCAATGCCACTGTTTTCCACAGTGGCTGCACTACTTTACATTCCAATCAGCACTGCCTAAGGGTCTCTTCTGCCCTACATAGTCACCAACACTAGCCTGCCATTTTGATTTTAGCCATTTAAGTGGGTGGAAAGTGGTATCCAATATGGTTTTAACTTTACATTTCCATAATGACTAATGAGGTTAGGCATCTTTTTCAGGTGTTTATTAGCCATTCATACAGCTTCTTTCCTGAAATGCCTATTCAAATCTTTTGCTCATTTTTTTTTTAATGGATGATTTTCTCTTCCTTCTTATTGAGCTGTAAGACTTACATCTTGGATAAAGTTCTCAGGAATATGATCTACAAATATTTTCCCCATCTGTGGCTTATCGTTTCACTTTCTTGATGGTTTTATGAAGTTTTGCTTTTAAGTCCAATTTATCATTTTCTCTTTTATAACTTGTGCTTTCTGTGTCACTTCTAATCAACATTCATTCTTAATTATAAATTCACAGCAAACAGGAAAAAAGAGAATCGTTTTTAATCTGAAAAAGAATGACTACAAAATACCTGTAGCATAAATGGAAGGCAAGAATAAGGATTATTTTGTTATCATTAGGTACTCACAATACCCATGAAGTAGTACAGTATCATTTGAAAGTGGACTTAGATTATTTGTAAATGTCTATGCCAACTCTAGGGCAACAACAAAAAAGGAGTAAAAAAGAAATATAATTCATATGCTATGTTCTGAGAGAAAACAAAATTATGTGAAATGGTCAATTAAAACCACAAAAGGCAGAAATCAAGTGGGAGAAATAAACAGGGAAAAGCAACAAGGGCAACAAATAGAAAATAATAACAATTCAACTGTATCATTCAATATCTAAATGAATCAATAAAAAGACAGGTTGTCATAATTCATTAAAAGAAATAATGCCCAACTATATGGTTTTCTATAAGAAATTCACTTTAAATATAATGACACAAATAAATTAAAAGTAAATGATTAGAGAAAAATATACTATGCTAACACTAATCAAAAGAAAGTAGTAGCTTTATTAATTTCAGACATGGAGGACTTCCAGGTGAAGACAGTTATTAGCAATAATGAAGGGCACTACATAATGAAAAAGGGGTCAATTCTTCAAGAACACTAACAATCCTTAATAACAGCATCAAATTACATGAGGAAAAAACTGACAGAACTACCAAGAAAAACAGAAGAATCCACTGTCATAGTTGGATATTTCAACATACACCTATCAGAAATGGACAGATCCAGGAGGCAGAAAACCAGTAAGGACACAGTTGAACTCAGAGACACCAACTGGATATATCAATCAACTGGATATAATTGACATCTGTAGATTACTTATTCCAACATCAGAACACACATTCTTCTCATGCTCCCATGGAATATTCACCAAGGCAGACCACGTTCTGGGCCATAAAATACACATTCACAAATTTAAAATAAATCATACACTGTCTCTTCTCAGACCACAACAGAAATCAAAAACAGAAAAATAACTGAAAAATCCCAAAATACACAGAGATTAAACAATACAGTTCTAAACAACACATGGGTAAAAGAAGAAATCGCAGCAAATATTTTGAACTAACTAAAATTGAAAAGGAAATACACCCAGATTTGTGGTATATAGAAAAGGCAGCACTTAAAGGAAAATTTATTTCACTAAATGTATATATCATTAAAGAAAAATTATCTGAAATCAATAATTTGGGTTTCCACCTAAACTTAAAAAAGATCAAATTAAATCCAAAGGAAGCAGAAGAAATAAAGGAGAAATTAATGAAATTGAAAACAGTAAATCAAGAGAAAATTAACAGCAAAAATCTGGTTCTTCAAGATCAACAGGAGATAAGCCTCTAGCCGTGCTAATAAAGAAAAAGAGAGGACACAAATAACCAGTATCCCATGGACATTAAAAGGATAATAAAGGCACACTATGAACTCCTCTATGCCCATATATGTGACAACCCATGAAATAAACCAATTCCTTGAAAGATGCAAACTGTCCAAACTCACACAAGAAGAAACAAACAATCTAAATATGCCTATGACTATTAAAGATATTAGGTCAATAATGAGTCTTCAAAAACAGAAAGCACCAGCCTAGATGAGTTCCCTGGTAAATTCTACCAAACATTTTAGGAAGAAATTATTCAATTCTCTACAATGCCTTTGAGAGGTTAGAAGCAGAGGGAATACTTCCAAACTCATTCTATGAGGCCAGCAGTACCCTAATCCAAAAACCAGACAAGACATCACAAGAAAACTACAGGCCAATCTTTCTCATGAACATATTAACAAATCAAATCGAACAATATATAAAAAAAATGTATGCACCAAACTAAATGGGATTTATTCCATTTATGCAAGGCTGGTCGGTATTCAAAATTCAATTAAAATAATCCATCAGCAGGGTAAAAAAAAAGAAAATATCACATGATCATATCAAGAGATGCAGAAAAGGCATTTGACAAATTCAATATCCATTTAAAGACTATCTATAAATTGCCTACAGCTAACATCATAATTACTGGTGAGAAATCTGAAGTTTTCCCACTGTTATCAGGACTAAGGCAAGGATATACTCTCTCACCACTCATTTTTAATGTGATACTAGAAATCCTTAACATGCAGACATCGGAGATGTTGCAGATTCAGTTCCAGACAACAGCAATCAAGCAAAAATCACAATGAAGCCAGTGACGTGAAATTTTTGGTTTCCCAGGGCATATAAAAGTTATATTTACACTATATTGTAGTCCACTAAGCATGCAGTAGCATTATGTCAAAAATGTACATTTATTTAAAAATACTTTATTGCCAAAAAATTCTAACAATCGTCTGAGCCTTTAGCGAGTCAGAATCTTTTTGCTGGTGCAGGGCTTGCCTCAATGTTGATGAAAATGCATGATTTGCAAGACTCAATGAAACAAAACACAATAAAGCAAAGTAAAATAAAATGAGGTATGCCTTTATTACTGTAAGAAGCAAGAAAACAAAGTACAAATTGGAAGAAAGACCTACAACTGTCACTGTTCACAAATTATATGATTGTCTACTGTATAGAAAATTCAAAAGAATTGACAAAAACATTCCTGGAACTAATAAGTGATTATATCAAAGTTGCAGAATACAGAATATAAAAGTCAATCACTTTTTTATATACCAACCAGGGGAAAGTGGAATTTGAAATTAAAAACACAATACCACTTACACTGGCACCCCAAGAAATAAAATACTTAGGTATTAACTAACAAAATATGTGTAAGATCTCTATGGGAAAAATCACAAAACTGATCAAAATCAAAGAACAACTAGTAGAGAGATACTCTATGTTCATGGATGAGAAGACTCAGTATTATCAAGATATCAGTTCTTCCCAATTTGATCTATACATTTAATGTATGGACACAACAACAAAGGCATTACCCATGAAATAAATAATGGATATGCTGGACTTCATTAAAATAAAAAACTCCCGCTGTGCAAAAGACAAAGTCAAGAAAATGAGAAGACAAACCACAAACCGGAAGAAAATATTTGCAAAAGACATACCTGATACAGGCAGGACTACTATCTAAAATATACAAAGAACTCTTAAAACTCAACAATAAGACAACAAGCAACTCAATTAAAATCTGGGCCAAAGACCTTAGACACCTCACCAAAGAAGATATACAGATGGCAAATAAGCACATGAAAAATGCTCCACATCATGTGTCATCAGGGAAAAATTAAAACACGATGAGACACCACTACCCACCTATTACAATGGACAAAATCTAGAACACTGATACCACCAGATGCTGGCAAGGATTCAGAGAAACAGAAAGTCTCATTCACTGCTGGTGGAAATGGAAAATTTTCCACCTCAAGGGTATGGCATCTTTGGAAGACATTTTGGTGGATTTTATAAAATTAAACATATTCTTAACATATGATTCAGCAAATCATCCTCCTTTCTATTCATCCAAAAGAGTTAAAACATGTGCACTCAAAAATCGGCACACAGATGTTAATATCAGCTTTATTCATAATGGCCAATACCTGGAAGCAACCAAGACGCCCTTCAGCAGGTGAGTGAATAAACTGAGGTACAACTATTCAGTGGAATATTATTCAGCAATAAAAAGAAATGAGCTATCAAAGCATAAAAGACAAGGAGGAAACTTAAATGAAAGAAAGCAGATTTCTTTCCTTTGAAAGAAAGGATTGATTTCTTTTATTAAGTGAAAGAAATCAATCTCAGAAGGCTACACACTGGATGATTCCACCCACTATATGACATTCTGGAAAAGGTATAAACTACGGTGAGAGTAAAAAGATGAGTTGTTGCCAAGGTGTAGGAATGAATAGGCAGAGCACAGAGGATTTTTAGGGCAGTGAAAATACTCTGTATGTTACTATAATATAATGGTAGACACATGGCACTATACATTTGTCCAAACCCATAAAAGGCACAACACCAAGAGTGAACCCTAATACAGACTATGAACTTTAGGTGATTATGATGTGTCAACAATGTAGGTCCATCAGCTGTCACAATGTCCTGCTCTGGTGGGGGATGCTGCTAATGGGGTAAGCTAAGCCTGTGTGGAGGCAGGGGTCATAGGGGAAATTTCTATACCTTCCCCTCAAATTTGCTATGAACCTAAAACTGCTCTAAAAAATAATAATTAATTTTTTAAACTATACAGTAAATTTTCCGCAAAGTCATCTATAGTAACTCACCATTGAAGGAAAAAGACTGTTCTGCCATAGGATTTTTATCAAAATTTAAGGTTTTAATAAGCAGAGCTTCATTTTTCCTCAAAGTTAAGTGTCCTTTCACCAACTGAAATCCAAAACCTCCATTCTATCTAGGATCCCAGGCCCTCTGGCTTACTTGAAGGCTTTTCTCAAGTCAAGTCATTTCACCCTCCCCAACAGGATCATGATCATTCTATCACCATACAAATTGTGATAAAATCTCAATTGAGATCTTGAAAAAACTCACACTAACCCTTCACACACTTCCAGTTATCACATTTCTATGAACTAACATAGAATGATTTCCAGGATATATTGTTAAATGACCAAAGTAAAGTATAAAAGAGTACACATAGATACTTGTTTAAGAAAGAAATTAAATAGGTAGCCCTGGCTGGTGTAGCTCAGTGGATTGAGCGCCAGCCTGTGAACCAAAGGGTCGCCGGTTCAATTCCCAGTCAGGGCACATGCCTGGGGTTGTGGGCCAGGTCCCCAGTGCGGGGCGTGCAAGGTAAAACCACACAATGATGTTTCTCTCCCTTTCTTTCTCCCCCTTTTCCCTTCTCTCTAAAAATAAATAAAATCTTTTTTTAAAAAAGTGAGAAAGCCTAACCTTGTTTTGTATGAATATGACATGATTACATTAAAGGGGAAATAATGTAAATAACTTTTTTTAATCTTCTCCCGGGGACATATTTTTTTCATTGCTTTTAGAGAGGAAGAGCCTTCTCAGACACACCCCAACCAGGGATGGAACTGCAACCTGGGCATGTGCCATTACTGGAAATCAAACCTGCAACTGTTTGGTGTATGGGACAATACTCCAACTAACTAAGCCACAACAGTCAGGACCACATAAATAACTTTTCAACATAGTATTTTTCCTCTATATCCTCCATCTAAACACATAAATACTCTAAGTAAATATTAAACTCTAGTTAGAAAATGTGTTTATCACAGTAGTATAGACCACAATTCTAAAACTAATTTTTTGCATATTATAGTGCTCCAGTAGGCAGTTAGCTAGATATTAACTTAAAAGAAGGGGGGGGCAGACAGCTAATTAAGCCAGGTAAGTAGGAGGGGGCAGCTTCTCAGATGCCCCAGGGGACATGTGCATCCTAGCCAAAAGTATGTTAACTCCCACCCCCAAGCAAATAGGAAAGACCAGCTTTTGGAACTGGAAATCCAGGAATGGGATTGGATAGGGGGAGTACCCAGCACAAGCCCTGAAAAATCAGAAGAAGACTGGTTAGTCTGACAGAAAGCCTGCCTTCTCTCAAACCCAAGAAGATATAATCAAAGCTGAACAAAGTCCGGGGTTCCTTGCACGTGCACACTCTCACTCATTGTTGTGGCAGCCACATGGCAGAAATGCAGCACCAGTCACAGCGGGTGCAATGGAGCCTTGGCAGCAGATGTGCAGATGGGAAAATAAGACAGGTAAGTTCTGCATACCAGGGTCCTGGCATCCTCCTGGGCCTGATGGGCACAAACGTAGGCCTGTGGCCCCAAGGCTGGGCTTCTTCCACAGCAAGAGGGAGCTTAGCCTCTTCAGTGTAACTCTCCAACGAATCCTGCCATTATACCTCACATTCTCTCCTATGGGTGAGTCCTGGGAAATTCTCTTCTCACAACTCCACAAGACCCCATTTCCAGACTGGTCCAGCAGACCCACCTTGGTCCTGGTCCATGACCAACAACGTAGGACTGAGCAAATGAGTAAATATATTACAGATAATACAAATATATAATGGGAGAAGCTGAGAATGAATCCTGTGTTGACACACTGGAAATGGAGTTATCAGTATTAACTCATTTTCAAAATACAAATACAAACATTGGTGTAAATATCTGAGTTATATATATGTAGTGTAATATATTTATTTATCTACATATTTCCTAGCTCTGTCCAGTCACAGGGCCTAGAAACAAAGAAACCCAAGGAACAATGAGCACGGATAGCACCTAGCTCTTGACTCATAAATACCATTCTTCACTAAAGGGACCTGGAAACTTACACCTCTGACTATGATGAAGTAAGTGTTACCAGAGGAGTCCTTCTTCCCTCAAAATATATGAACTGTGTTTCAGATGATCAAAAGGTAGTGAGAGACTGATCTGGGAGTCTACTGACTTCCAGCTTTCCTTCTAAAGGCACTTTATAGAGTGAGGTGCAAGGCAGGGGGGACCTAAATAAAGCAAGCATGGCAGTCTTGATAATATAGAGATGAGGGTTAGGGTGGCTGGAATTGTAGGATAGAAAACTAGAGAGGGGGAGAACCAAGATGGCGGCGTAGGTAGACACACTGCGCCTCATTGCACAACCAGAACTGACAGAAAATCCAACGGCAAGGGGGTCCAACACCAAGGAAATACAAAATAAACATTCATCCAGACCGGTAGGAGGGGCGGAGAAGGGCACCGGGGTGGAGAGGACTCACTTGGCCTTGGCGGGACTGAGACTGGCGGAGTGTGAGACAAACGGGGCAGGCAGTCCCAGTACTAGCAGACCCTGCAACCTTACTTTTGTGCAGATAAACAGAGAGGGCCGGACTCGGAGTGGTGGAGAGCGGGGCAGGCAGAGCAGTGGGTAGCACCCCGGGGCCCCACATTCGCACACAGATAAGCCGGGCAAACGGCGGGGAGCGAAGCAGACGGCGCAACCCAGGGCTCCAGCTCCGGGAAATAAAGCCTCAAACCTCTGATTGAAAGCGACCGTGGGGGTTGGGGCATCAGCAGGAAAGACTCCCAGCCTCACGGGAGAGGTCATTGGAGACACCCACAGGGGCCGGGGGCGTGCACAAGCCCACCCACTGGGGAACCAGCACCAGAGGGGCCCAGTTTGATTGTGGGTAGCAGAGTGAAAGACTGAAATCCGGAGGAGAGTGAGGCGGGCGCCATTGCTCCCTCTCGACCCCCCCCCCCCACATGCAGCCTCACAGCACAGCGACCAGCGTTACCCAGCCCCAGTGAACACCTAAGGCTCCCCCCCTTAAAGTAACAGAAGCGCCAAGACCAAAAAAAAAAAAAGAAAAACATGGCCCAAATGACAGAACACTTCAAAGCTCCAGAAAAAATACAACTAAGCGACAAAGAGATAGCCAACCTATCGGATGCACAGTTCAAAACACTGGTTATCAAGATGGTCACAGAAATGGTTGAATCTGTTCGAAAACCAGATGAAACAATGAAGCCTATGCTAAGAGAAACAAAGGGAAATGTACAGGGAACCAATAGTGATGAGAAGGAAACTGGGACTCAAATCAATGGTGTGGACCAGAAGGAAGAAACAAACATCCAACCAGAAAAGAATGAAGAAACAAGAATTCGGAAAAATGAGGAGAGGCTTAGGAACCTCCAGGACACCTTGAAACGTTCCAACATCCGAATTACAGGGGTGCCAGAAGGAGAAGAGGAAGAACAAAAAATTGAAAACTTATTTGAACAAATAATGAAGGAGAACTTCCCTAATATGGCAACGGAAATAGACTTCCAGGAAGTCCAGGAAACTCAGAGAGTCCCAAAGAAGCTGGACCCAAGGAGGAACACATCAAGGCACATCATAATTACATTACCCAAGATTAAACGCAAGGACCTACATCCAAGATTACTGTATCCAGCAAAGCTATCATTAAGAATGGAAGGGAAGATAAAGTGCTTCTCAGATAAGGTCAAGTTAAAGAAGTTCATCATCACCAAGCCCTTATTATATGAAATGTTCAAGGGAGTTACCTAAGAAAAAGAAGATCAAAAATAAATAGGAACAGTAAAAATGACAGCAAACTCACAGTTATTAACGACCACACCTAAAACAAAAACAAGAGCAAACTAGGCAAACAACTGGAACAGGAACAGAACCATAGAGATGGAGATCACATGGAGGGTTGTCAATAGGGGAGTGGGAGGGGGAGAGGGGGGGAAAGGTACAGAGAATAAGTAGCATAGATGATAGGTGGAAAATAGACAGGGGGAGGGTAAGAATAGTGTAGGAAATGTAGAAGCCAAAGAACTTATAAGTATGACCCATGGACATGAACTATAGGGGGGAATGTGGGAGGGAGGGGGTGGGCAGGATGGAGTGGAGTGGGGGGGGGGAATGGGACAACTGTAATAGCATAATCAATAAATATATTTAAAAAAAAAAACTGGAGAGGGGAGAGCCTTTCAAATAAAGAGCTCGAATAAACTGCATGGGGATCCCTTAAACTTTATAATGAAATTGTCAATTCATAGATAATCATCAAAGAACATCACAAGGAGCTGTGTGGTCTGGACAACTGCTGGTGTTCATGTTATGACCAGCAAGAATAAAGAAAAAAATGTATAGAACATCTTGAGCATTCAGTAAAGGTATCAGAAACTTTAAAAATAAGCCTCAAAAGGGTCAGGCAGATACTCCAGGGGAGTAACCAACTGCTGGAATAAAACAACACTTTGAGCAAGACACCCACTAGGGACATACTATCTGTCACAAAACAAATCAATTCACAGATATTTCATATAATTCAAGAGAAGAATATCCCCAAATGTTTATAGTTAGGAAGAGACAAGTGAAAATATATATATGATTACAAATGTTTTAAATGAGTAAATTATATTTGTATTTAATGTATTATGTTGTCTTTACTTTTATTTTAGAGAATATGAAAATACTATCTCTACCTTTCAAAAAACTTCTGTTTGCCCCCCAAAGTCCTAAGTTATTAGAATGGAAATTCTAATCAAAGGGTTTTCAGGAACCCTAAACCTCGACAGTATCTGAATTGGTAGTAGTCTTCCAACCTAGCATTCACTCAAACAATGCCACTGAACAAAACACTTGTACAACTGTGAGTTTCAGAACTGTCTGCAGGATCATTAGTCAAATGCACAAGAAAAAAGGGAACTTTCTCAATATACTTAGAGACACAGCGTCTAGAGAACATCTTCCTGCAGTACTCAATGAAACTCAACCTGGCGTCCCCAGCAGTAGGTGCTGGGTCAGATTCCAGGGAAGGACTTGGACAGCAGAGGAAAGAAAGGAATCCAGTCAACCAGGAGTTAGGTACACTACAGCATGCAGGCCATTTTGCACCCAGTTTCTATTAAGGCCCTCAAACTAAAATGGTCTCTACTTTTTTCTAAAGCACTGTAAAATGTTTAAATTAAAAAGAATATATATATATATATATATATATATATATATATATATATATATGACAAAGACTAAGAGACTTATGGTCACATGTTCACAGGTTCCAGGGATTATGACATGGACATCTTTAGGAGGCCATTATTCAGTTCACCACACATTTTATTTCTGAAAATTATCTGAAGCAGGGAAGAGAGGTGATTACTTTCTAAGATCACTTGGCTGCTTTGTGGGGAATGTGTTAGAGTGGGGCAAGAGTGGAAGCAGAGGGATGAGTCAGCAGGTTATTACTATGCTTCCTACTTCATAAAAAGAAAATAGTATCTACAGAGCATAAAATATTACATAGGTAGTTTTTAAAATAGAAATAGGACAGAAATGAATTAGCAACAGCCAATAATTATTACTTCCTTATAAAATGAGTACTCTGAGTCATTTTTAAAAGCACCTCTAGCAAATTCAAGTGAAGAGGTTGAAAGAGAAGGGCTGAAAATTCTAACCCTCTACCAGGGGTCTCCAAACTTTTGGCATCTCTGGACCACACTGGAGGAAGAGTTGTCTTGGGCCACACATTAAATACACAAACACTAATAAAAACTGATGAACAAAAAAAGGTTTTAAGTAAATTTACAGTTTTCTGTTGGGCCACATTCATAGCCACACGCAGCCTAATCCAATGGCTGATTTTTCTAGCAACCAGCCCCCACCCCTAAACTATCTAGGGAACTCTGCTAAGACTCCAGATCAGAAAGACCTATGATGCATTCTGAGTTAATTTCTGTATAGGTTGCAAAATGCATATTTAGGTCTAAAAGTAAAACATAAAAACTAAAAAACTTCTAGAAGAAAACATAATTCAAGACTCTGGAGTAGAATGACATTTCTTAGTTCACAAAATAAGTACAAACCATTAAAGAAAAAAAAATTGATGAATCATATTTCAATGAAAAAACTTTGTTCTTCAGGCAGATAAAGTGCTTCCTAGATAAGGTCAAGTTAAAGGAGTTCATCATCACCAAGCCCTTTTATATGAAATGTTAAAGGGACTCATCTAAGAAAAAGAAGATCAAAAATATGAACAGTAAA
Organism: Desmodus rotundus; assembly: GCF_022682495.2. Classification (NCBI taxonomy): domain Eukaryota; kingdom Metazoa; phylum Chordata; class Mammalia; order Chiroptera; family Phyllostomidae; genus Desmodus; species Desmodus rotundus. Next base: position 85,106,667 of record NC_071387.1, read on the forward strand.
ATGACAACAAACTCCCAACTATCAACAACTAAACCTAAAGCAAGAACAAAAACAAACTAAGCAAACAACTAGAACAAGAAGAAGATCACAGAAATGGAGATCACAAGGAGGATTATTTGGGGGGGGGGGCAGGGGAAGGAGAAAAGGTACAGGGAATAAGTAGCATAAATGGTAGGTGGCAAATAGACAGGGGGAGGATAAGACTAGTATAGGAAATGCAGAAGCCAAAGAACTTATATGTACAACCCAGTGACATGAATTAAAGACAGGGGTGGGGGAGGGGATGAGGGTGGGAGGAGGTGTGCAGGGCAGAGAATAAAGGGGGAAATGGGACAACTGTAATAGCATAATCAATAAAATATATTGAAGAAAGAGAAAAAAAAACTTTGTTCTTCAAAACAAACTGCTAAGAAAAAAAGCAAGCCACAGAGTGGGAGAAAATACCTGCAAAACACATAGCAGATAAAGAACTATACAACTCTACTGACATACTAAGAAAAGCATGGACACCCTGAGCCACTGCTGGTTGGGCATCCTTCTGCAAAGCAAAAGGTCATCAGTTCAATTCCCAGTCAGGGCACATGACTGGGTTCAGGTTTGATCCTAGGTCGGGGCACATACAGGGGGCAACCAATTGATGTTTCTTTCTCCCACAGATGTTTCTTGCCCTCTCTTTCTCCCTCCCTTCCCCTCTCACTAAAAATAAATAAAATCTTAAAAAGAAAATGGGCAAAAGACCTGAATAAACACTCACCAAAAAAGATATACAGGTAACAAAAAAGAAGCAGAAAAAATGTTCAAAATTATTGGTTAGAGAAATGCAAACTAAAACCACAATGACATATAACTACATACCAATTAGGATATCTTAAATTAAAAAGATTGACAATATTAAGTGTTGCAAGAATATGGAATACCTGGATCTCTTGTGCATTGCTGGAGGGAATGCAAAATGGCACAGCCACTCTAGAAAACAATTGTTAGTTGCTTATAAAACAAAACAGACAGTTACACCACAATCTAGTAATTTGACTTCTAAGTTTTTATTCGAGAAACAAAAACATGTTCACAAACAGACTTGTATGTGGTTGTTCACAGAAACAGTATTTATAAAAGCCAAAATGTCAGAAAAACCCAAATGACGATCAACCTCTAGACAGACAAACAATTGTGGTACATCCACTTAGCACATAAAATAAAAATCATACTCAGCAATGAAGCGAAACTACTGAAACACAGCATGAGTGAACCTCAAAGCAGTATGCTAAATGAAAAAGCCAGATTCTACTTTTAAGACATTCTAGAAGATGCAAAACTATGGTAAAGCAAGAAGATCACTGGTTTAAGGGTGAGAGTAGATGAAGGGATTGACAATAAATAGGCACAAGAAAGCTTTTTAAGTGAACATGTTCTGTATGACAACTGTGATCATTATCTGTTTAACAGATGTTTAAATAACATCTGTCAAAACTCATCAATTATATACTTAAAATTGGCACATTGTATTATTGCAAGTAATTCATACTTCAAAAAAACAAAATTTTTAATTCAAAAACAGGAAATAAAAAAACCCTATGCTAAACTAATATGAATTTGTGGGTATCTATCCTTTCACTTTACTTATCAAACTCTCTCTAAGGCAGCAATTTTCAACCGATGTGTTGCAAGAGACACACTGGTGTGCCACAGAATTTTTAAAACATGAAATACCTGACTATTTAGTCAGGGGCACTGACCTCTTTCCCCTTAGACTGTCAAATTATAAAAATAACAATAGCCAACACAACAACAGCCATCCAGTGTGAATGAAGCAAAACTATACTTCTTTTTTGTCAGATGAGCAAAAAAATATATTTTGGGGTGTGCTGAAGAATTTTAGTAATTAGTTTATGTGTGCCATTAATGAAAAAGGTTGAAAATCTCTGCTCTAAAGGATTAATTAACATTCCAATACATAAATATAACAACCTAAGATTCTGAAACAACATTGAATAGGTAACTCCATTAGTCAGAAGCCTAACCACATTATGACATCTGTATCTATTTGAGCAATATACGCAACATTCAATAAAGCATGTTGACAATTTTAGTGAAAAGTTTTGTCAGAATGCAATTTACTAGAATTCAAAAGCAGAAGCAAAACTACCTTTGCTTTTTAAAAAAAACCCACACCAGTGTAATTTAGTGAAACACTCAAATTAAGAGTTCTATATACAAGAATCAATTACCAAGAACTGTTTACAATCTATTTTAGTAATTTCAAAGGAAAAAGTCCTGTCTCAGTAAGTTCTCATAAAATTTCACTTTAAAAATGTTATGGTGAAAAACAACCCATATGTACTTTCTACCTGGTCTTAGAACACTGAAAGAACAAAAATAAACAAATGGCTAGGGTTACAGGTTTACAGCCAATGCAGTAGCCTAACAAAAAGGACTCTTTCATAACTTCATTATGATATTAAAAATGTGACTACAGAAATATTTTGAAATAGAATATTTTCAGCTTTCTTTTGTGTGCGTGTATGTGTATAAGAAACAGATAAAATTTTTAAGTGAATAAATAATTTCTAGAATATGCAAGCAGGGCACACATTCAAGCCAATCTCTTATATAAACTATGCAGACAGTGTTTCCCAGTGAGCTTTGATTATCAAAATGACATGTCTAAGTATCTATAAGGTATACAGGCAAAAAAGTGTACACAAGAGTGATTCCTGACCTGGAGTCATGGTTAGGGTATCGCATGATATCTGAAAGCATACGCTCATAGGAAACATTGTCTACAGCCATGATTAACTATGATATACGTATCTTTTTTTCCTGTATCTAGGTAGTGCTATGATTAATAACAGAAAATTCATTTAAATACATTACTATAACCAGAGTGGTATTCTGACATCATGCCTCTTCTCAGTCAATGTAGGGCCATTATGATGTGTAAGTGCATAAAATTTTAAGAACTTAAAAAGAAGACATATTCCAAAAGATCAGACAGAAATCACTAGAACAGTAAAGAAAATCCTGCCCAATGAGTCAGGAGTAGTTCCAGCTAAGCTATGCCTTTAATCAGGTCCTTAACCTTTCAGGGAGTCTACAAAAAGAAAGCATGGGAATTGTCCTGTAAGATTGATTTCTTCTAAAAATTTTTTCCCCTCAAATGCTTGTAACAAATAATTCAGATACTCAGTTAATGTCACAATTTTAGACACCAAAGCCAAAAAACCATATATACTTGGTGATTTTTTTCAAAATTATTTACTTAATATATATTCACTAATATAATTTTAAGTAACAATTATTATCACAAAAAGTTTAAAGATGGAGAAAATAAAATATCACTCCTAATCCATAATCTTATTTGCAAACATAATTTATACAGCTAGAGTCATAATGGGCATAACATTTCATATACGGCTCTTTCTCACAACATGAATTTTCTACACTATAATGTAGTCTTTATATTATCACATTAAATAGTTTCTTAACATTCTACTGAGTGCATTTGTATGTTTATGTATATTTGTATGCATCTGTATAATAAAATACTAGAATAATAATAAATAATATAGTAAAAAATGTTATTTTTATTAAGGGAAGAATGGAATAGAGGGAGTGGGTGAGAGGACTCCTCTCTTTGTATATATACTTTTTAAATACAGTTTGTACACATTTCACATATTTTTACCGACTGTTTTTTTAAACTAAAATTTGATTTTCAAAATGTAAGTGAGCCCTGGCTGATGTGGCTCAGTGGACTGAGTGCCGGCCTACAAAGGGTTGCTCCAGTCAGGGCACATGCCTGGGTTGCGGGCCAGGTCCCCAGTTGGGGGTGTGCAAGAGGCAACCACATATTGATATTTCTCTCCCTCTCTCCTTCCTTTCCCCTCACTCTAAAAATAAATTTAAAAAATCTTTTTAAAAATGTAAGTGAAAGATGGTTATTGACTCTAAATAACAGATTTAAATGGCAAGTCAGAAATTACTCTGTCCAACCTCCAATGCCTAAAAGGATCACTTTAATAGTCCTTAATTATCTGTTTTTCTAGCATATTATGAAAATTATATAGAAAAAAATGAACCAAATTCAGGAGCCAGAGACACTATCAGTGAACAGGAGGGGGTCTGAGAGAATTCAGAGAAACCGCTAAACACATACCAACAGAAAGTCCCTGAAAAGAACATCAGTGATTCACAGCAATTTAAAGGCTGGTTAATTTCAGCAAATAACATGCTGAGTCCCTATTAGGTGCTATGTGCAGAGAGCACAAAAGATGATTTTCAAAGAAGAAAAAGAGAAGTTCCTATCAAGAAATTTGAGGCAAGCCCACTTCATAAACTTTAAGTTTTGGGAAATGAACAAGAAACCACTGGAATACAGATGTACAGAGAAGAGAAACCTTTGTGAGGGTAGAAAGGAAAGGGAAAATGACTAAGTTTAGGGAGCCTGGGAGGGCTAAGAAACTAATCAATAAATGAGTTTACTCTTTTAGAGGATTTGGATCTTGAATGTTACTATTTCAGAATAGAATTTAAGACTCAATCTGAAACAATGTATTCTTCAATAACTAATAAATGGGGCTTGATTAAAATTAACATTTTAAACCAGTATAAGCTATCAGTTTAAATCTATCTGGGTTTATACTTAATCTGTATACATTAATAAAGGCAGACCTACTAAACTGTTTCAAATACATGTAAGCAAAGAAAACCTTTCAGAGAAATTTAAAAGAATGGTTCTATTATACACATTGAGTTAATAAAATAAATGATTTGCCCCAATTTTTCCAGAATTCAAACACTGATTTTTTTTTTTGGACAAAATACAGTAACAGGTCTTAAGAGTTAAAATACAGATTATCTTAATCATACAAAAGTTTAAAAGCACATACAGCAAAGAAAATAGATCTGATCAACTCTTAGAAAAAAGTATTCAGAGCTAACTTGTTAATCTGGTAGAAAGGATTTGGTATATTACTTAATATGTCCCCAAAAAGGCAACCTATAAAAGATATCTGTAAACTGTACTAAAGCATTAAAACCTTTTTCAACGAATATAAATAATATGGAGATTCAAAACATATGGGCAGCAAAGGAATAAGGTAAGAACTGTACCAGTTACTACAGTGTTTTAATCACATCTACTACCAACAGAAAGAATGTTACTATACTCATTAACACTATTTCTGAGGTGTTGTTCTGCCTTCACAGTATCACTATCAATTTTCTGTATTCACATAATTGGTCCTTCTTTAAAGGCCCCTAACTTTTCAAAGTCCTCCGAATAAAGCCTTCAGCGGCCCTGAATGGGCCTGAGAGCAGTGACCTCACAGCCATCCGTCATGGCATCTGACTCAGTCCCATGAACAATATTTGCCTGGTCCTAAAGTCGCAGATACAAAAATTCTATTGTCTCAGTATAAGTTTCTCCTATTGTTTAAGAAATAAAATAGAAATACATGTAAAGCCCTTACAAAAACTAGGGACAGCCATCACTTATGTACTATTGACTATCCTTCAGGTACACAGTCGCACTGCATCCTCGACCAACCTCCCAGGCAGAGAGTGCTACTTGTGTTAAACAGATGTAAAACCAGAAGCCTGCCCTGCGAAACCTCACCACCCGAGCAGCTGAGGAGTGTAACTTGAATGTCTTTCATTATAAAACTGAGTTAAAACTAACCCTTGCAGGTATGCTATGTTATATCAAAAGCCAAAATACAATTCATTTACAGGGAATATTCCTACACACTATAAAATCTGCAATATTTTAAGGTGAAAGCCACAGTCTGAGGCTTGACAAACTAATGACCCTTAAGGATGAAACTGAAGAATATCAGTTTCACAACTAAGACATCTTTAAAATGGTTCTGTCTAGAAATATTTCACCATGTTCTGAACATTGTTCTAAACATACCCTAAATGTTCAGTAAATACTTGCTTAACAAATAAAATGCTGTATGTCATTCCCTCAAACATCTTATTACCTCAAAGGGATTATCCCATTTATATTTCTACTGGGGGAAAGAAAACTTGTATGCCTCAGTCAAGTTGTACCTTCCTTTCTTTTTAATAAATTACAATGATACTGCATGTTTTCAGCATTTTTTTAATCTTACTCATCTACATTTCTTACGAAACAGATTCATTCTATCTCATCGCTTAGAAATACTTACAAATATGGAAAACATGAGGCACTTTATCTTTTGGTAAGCAGTATAAATGGGAAAAAAAAACATTTATCTTTCACTGCTGTAGATACCAATTTTAAAATACATTCTGTGAACACAAGTAGGCACTACTACAAACACCAACCTTCAAAGCAAATGATACTTGACACTATGTACTGCAGCAGCTACCACTAGTCGATTCAACTATTTTTTTGAGCCACTAATACAGAACACACTGTTTTGGATAGGAAATCCAGCTTTTCCTTTCCAGATGAGCTTTCATAAATATTATTCACGTACTACAAACAAATATTTTAATGGCTGAAATTATTTTTTCAACTCCCAAGACAATCTACATATTACAGAAGTTTCTAATACTGACAAAGCCATCTTTTTTCTTGTAAACCAGTACAAAAGACAAAGAGGAATTGTTGGTAATGGAACTCAAACTATAGGACAATTTATAATGGAAAATAGGCTATTTAAGGAATAATTAGACTACAGTTTAATTTCGTAATAAAATTTATTTACATACCAGCACAGAATATCCCTGGAACTTCACTCCTGACTATTACAGTCCGTACTTTCTTATCAGATTTTAAAGCATCCACAGCTTTTGAAAGCTAAACAGAAACAGGGAAGGTAAGAAAAAAAAGGGGTAAATTTTTCAGACTGATGTCAACACTATAGCTTAATATTAGAAGCAAAAACTTTAATCTTTACACTCACCATTTTTACAAGATTTTTACTGAATGAGTTTTTGGCATAAGCTCTGTTTATTCCAAGCACCACAATTCCTAGTTAAGAAAAAAAAGCACAAGCATTTGAGTTAGTGAATTTTCAGGGTACAGGCTCCCACACAAACAGCTGGTTAATTTGGGACTCAGGAAATCTTCCACCTCTTTGAGGTTCACTCCAAGAGCTTATTTTCATCTTTACTTTTCTTTGCAAGCATATTTTTAAGGAATGTATTAATATGTAATATACTTATAAAATCAATCTTCTGCTTAATATCACTGCTTTTCTTCAGACTATTAGAGAAGAACTTTATAACATCATGTCTCCTTCTATCTCCTCTAAGCACCACTGAGGTAATCAGCATATTTAAGTACAGTTAACATCACCAAGTCAGACTAGCTAGAGGGAAGGCCAAGTTTACTAGTGAAAATCCTCAATTACAGCATGCTATTTAAAATGTGGTTTCATTATCCTCCCCTACATACAATAGTAATAGCGAATAAATCCTTGCCACAGGCAAGTACTGCAGGATCGGCTTTTTTGCTAGTGGTATACATAACAGGTATTAGCATCTCAGTTATTCTTTTTGTCATACTAACTAGTTTTCAATATTTCCATCCCAAATTTCTCTCCCTGTCTCATGTACTTAAACTAAAGGCACTTCCATTTAGAAATCCAACAAGCAACTCAATCTATAGGAAAAAAAGTTCATTCTACCTCCCACAAAGTCCAGCTCTCCCTAACTTTCCTAATTTTATCAGAGACCATCACCTTTAATAAATCCAGCCTCCCATTCCAATTGCTGCAGTCAAGATTAATTTTCCAAAAACAATTCTATGCATAAAAGGCACCCCTTGCTTAAGTATCTTTGTTACTTACTTCCAAAATATCTGAGTTCAAAGACCTTAATTTGCTATTCAAAGCTGTATACACTTGCACTCAACCATCCTGTCCCCTGAGTAAGCACAAATTTCCTTGCATAACAGAAATGCCTTCCACTTGGTTGGGGGTAGGGAGGAGGTGGGCATGACCCTTATTTGTAACTGGGTTAAACTGGAGACAACAAAATGTACACATGCCTTCTCTATGCAAAAAACTCTGCAAACCCATTTTTCAAAAAAAAACACAAAAAGGCACTTTGTCTCACAGTAGAATAATTTGCAAGGATTCCAAATGCCTTAGTATGGAGACAGTCATGAAGAACTGCTTGCGGCTAGAGTTTTTACAAAAACAGCCATCTTCCTTTCGCCTGACATAAAAGAAGCCTGAACTCCATATTTTCTTAAAATGGGTTTGAGGATGAGAACTCCCATCTTCTCAATTGGCACCTTCTCAATCAGTTAAACCTTTCCTTACTCCAGACTCTGACATTTTGAGTTTTATCCTTTCAGACCTTCAGGCACATGAACTTCATACTACATGCTTCTAAGCTAAGAATGCAGGCTCTGAGGTTTGATTGTTGGGACTGATCCCATTCTGCCACTTACTATCTATATGACCTTTCGCTAGTTATTTAAACTTTCTGATCCTCAGTTTCTTACACTGCTGAGTGAAGATACTTGTAGTTCTAAACTCTGTGGGGCTGCTGTAAGAATCATATAAGATATATACAGGGTGGGGCAAAAGTAGGTTTACAGTTGTGAATACATGAAACACAAGTTTCTTCTTGTATTATTACTTATTAATTATTGTATTATTTTCCATACAAACTGTAAACCTACTTTTGCCCCACCCTGTACAAATAAAGCTTAAAAAGTAAGTATTCAATTATTTTTGTTTCTTCTAGCATGAAGAGACAGTGTTACCATAATGTATGCTAGATACAATACTGCTGACACTATTACTAACATGTAAAATGTCACCAAGATGTTTTTAACATAGTTAATTCCAGCAGTTTTGGTCCCATGTTCAAGGCCTGATGTTTTGGGCACATTCGCCTCAAAGAGTTGGAAATCAGCTCTGTAATTTAAAGTAAATCATCCAGTGTCTAACAATTGTACCATCAAAAATATCAATAGGTGACTGATATCCCAAGATGGAATGAAACCTTAGCTTTATTCAGCAGAGACTATTGTTTTTGTTTTGTAATTGTCTCATTTTACTTCACAATTAATAGCTTCTCAAGAGATCAATTTTCATGCATCCTCCTCATATAAACTAGCCAAAACAGGTTTATCAAAACTCAAAAAATTACACATTCATATCTAATCTTAAATCCCTGTTTTAGACTTTTCCAGGCTTTTGACAAAACATCATAAAAGTCTTTGGTGAATCTGTAACAAGTTCATACTACATCAACTCTGCTCCATAAAGTTCACACAACTGAAAGATGAGCATACAGACTTGGATGGGACTTTAATACATATACATGAAAATATCCATCTTGTACAAAATTAAAATACACACGCAAAGTGGAAAATCTTCCCTGGACTCCTTCCATTCCCCTCCCCAGAGATAGCCACAGTAATCTGTTGATATGTAACCTCCCAGAAAATGTTTCTTGCATACAGAAATAAAGAGTTTTATACTACAGTTTGCACTGTCATTGCTATTTTACACAAATGGGATGTCAGAGTATCTTCTATTAGTGCTGTCCTAATAACTAGATTCATACATATTTCTTTCACTTTATTTGATCTTAAAGATCGTTCTATATCAAGACATTTGTTTAATTCATAATATTCCATGAAATGGATTCCCATTATTTAGTCTGCTTTTGATGAGTACTTAAACTGCTCCTAAATTCTCCTAAATACTACAATGTTGCAATAAAAATTAAACAAAAACATTCTTCAATATTTATACATGCACAAGTACAATATTTATCTGATAGGCATCAAGAACTACAATTTCTTGGTCTGGGTATTCTTAATTTTGCCAGGTATTCCCCAAAAATATTGTCCTTATTTTTGTTCAACCAAACACCAATACCTATTTGTTCACAAAAGCAGACCTCGATGTAACGAAACACCCCTTAGGACACATTTGGAAAATGTAAAGGAACATCCTGGAGTGTCACCAAGGTTGGATTCAGGATTTGCAGGACCTGAAGCTAATGTAGGGAGCCCTCTGTACATAAAAGAATACAAAATTTACAGGAACTACTATAAGGGACACATGGACAAAATCAAGGGGGAGGGTGGAGGTGGGAGAGGGAGGGGGGTTCGGCTGGGGTGGGGTGGAGGGATGGGGAGAAAAGGCATACAACTGTAATTGAATAACAATAAATTTTTTTTTAAATTTCAAAAAAAAACCCAAAATTACAAAGATAAAATTAGGAACAAACGTGAATATTAAAACCTGAATTTTAAAAACTTAGGAAATACTAAATTTTCTCCCTAGTTATGGGTATAACCTGCACAAGGATACATCCTTCCCCACGTATTTGAATTTATATTATCAATAATTCTGAAAAATATATACAAAATTAACCTGACATTAAGATCAATTTAAATATATTTTAAACTACTACTACATTTTACTGAAACACCACTGTGTCAACAAATTATTCTTACATTACATGTATTAATTTATTTATAAAGATGTATAGGAGTCAGGTAACTGGAACTCAACTTCTTCAGACCAGTTAGATGTATCTGTGGCAATTATGTGTGCCACTTTGCATGGAATTACCAGATTTTGTAAGTCTAATTACATTCACTACATTGTCAAGTATATTACTTGAAATTACTGATTAGAGAGAACTTCCATCTGACTTGGTGTCAATGAGAATTGAATCTTACGATTTATTCTGTGGCTACCCTCTCCCTTGTCCCAGTAGAGAATTCCTTTGACTCAATGTTAGTTAGGTAAAGCACAGCTCATTTGTAAGAATATCACATTTGCTCACTGACCAACTAAAATTTATCTTGGCATGTTATCTATCCCTTCTTCAATTCAGACTACTGTCTCAGTCTCTTATCACATAAAAATTAGTTTGGTACGTTATTACTAACAACATAAGTTAGGATTTAAGAGAAATAAGAAGACAAAAGTCATCCAAGAAGTAGAGCAGGGGTGTCAAACTCATTTTCACCGGGGGCCACATCAGCCTTGCTGTTGTCTTCAAAGGGCTGAATGTAATTTTAGTACTGTATAAATTTACTACCCCTTAACTAGGGGCAAGGAGCTCTACATTCCGCCCTTTGAAGGCAGCCACAAGGCTGATGTGGCCCCCGGTGAAAATGAGTTTGACTCCCCTGCTGTAATTCTTGGATTAAATGACTTTTGTCTTCTTACTTCTCTTAAATCCTAACTTATGTTGTATTTTAGAATCATAGCAGAAAACTTACATATTACAATAAAATAAACTGCTTTACGTAAAATGCACCTTCCTTGTTATTTTCATTATATTTTTATATTTAAGGATTTTTTTTTAAATTATGTATGTGAGTAGCTTATATTATCTGTACATTTCATTTCAGGTCAGTAGAGGGGGCCTCATAAAATGTGCTATTAAGAATCACTGGTCTGCCATTCAACATTTAATATTATTAAGTCTCTGAAAATACATGGGAAAATAATGCCATTTTATATCAGGTTTCACACAATTTTCTGGACTACAACTGACTTAGGCAAGTTTAATGACCATTTGTCATTTCTTTCATGCATTAACTATTCTTATTGTATGCCTATCTTGTCATGGAGTTATCTTTTGCATTTTGATTAATTAGATTACAAATATTAACTCATTATTTATATTACAGAGTTTTCCCCTATCAGTCATTTTTTAAATTCAACTTGTTTATGGTATTTTGTTTTAACTTTTATGTAGTATACCTTTGAAACTTTTGGACTTAGTATCTTCCTTAAAAATGATTTCCAATGATAACATATGCCTACACAAAAATTTATACCATGATGATCAGAAGTATTATCCAAAAATATTCAAAAAATGGAAACAAGCCAGATGCCCATCAACTGATGAACGAATAAACAAAACGAGGTATATACATGCAATGTAATACTTGTCAATAGAAAGAAATAAAAGATTGACACATGTACAACATGGATGAACCTTAAACACATAATTCTGAGCGAAAGGAAACCAGTCATAAAGGAGCACATGTTGTATAATTCCATTCACATGAAATGTCAAGAGTAGATGAATCAAAAGAGACAAAAGTAAATTAGTGGTCCTAGAGGGCTGGCAGGGATAGAAGAACTGGGCAGTGACAGCTAAAAAGTGTGGCATTTCTTCCTAGGGCAATACAAGTATTCTATAATTGACTGTGGTAAAAACAGAAATATTAGCAAGTTTAACAAATTCCCTTACTTTGTCAATGCCTTAATGGGAATGCTTTAGTATTTTACCATTTAATATAATGTTTGCTATACATATCCAATAGCTTTTTATCAAGTTGGGGAAATTTATTTCCATGTACAAACTTGTATTTTAAAAAGATCACTCAGACCACAGTGTACAGAATAGATTAGAAGGAAGCAAGGATAGGGGTCTGTCCAGAAAAAGTCCATCCATTGTTAATGTAACTACAACAGTTTGCACAACACTGATGTAACCTGGCAGCCAAGGAGAGTGGACTGGAATGTGCATGAGTGATCAATGATGACTCACTGCACTAGTCAGTGGAGGGAGTAGATGCCATTGAGTGAGCATGTGTACTGTGTAGTTGTCACACTCAAAATGACTGAGCCAGCAGAGCAATGAATCTGCATTAAATTTTGCATTAAGCTTGAACATCCCTCTGTGGAAACTATTTGGATGACGCACAAGGCCACGGCTATGGGCAACTGGTGACTGGCATCTTCATCACGACAACATGCCCAGTGAGGCATCACGTCTTGCGCAGAGTTTTTTAGCAAAACATCAAATCACCCAGGTGACTCAGCCCCCCTACAGCCCAGATTCGGTGCCCTGCAACTTCTGGCTTTTCCCAAAACTACAATCACCTTTGAAAGGAAAGAGATTTCAGATTATCATTGTTGAGATTCAGGAAAATAACACAGGGCAGCTGATGGTGTTTGGGAGAACTATGCGAGGTCCCAAGGTGCGTGCTTTTGAAGGGGACTGAGGTGTCGTTGTCCTGTGTATAATGTTTCTTGTATCTTGTATCTTCTTCAATAAATGTCTCTATTTTTTCATATTACATGGCTGGATACCATCTGGACAGACCTCATAAACTAGGAGACTACAAACCAGTATTAGTAACGGATGTAAAGGTATAAGTCCTCAATAAAATATTAACAAGCCAAATCCAGCAACATATTAAAAGATGTATAAACCACAACCAAGTGGGATTTATCCCAATCAAATACACCACATTAAAGAAAAAAGAAAAAAAATTTTAAAACCATGTGAGCATCTCAACTGATGCAGAAAAAGTATTTGATAAAATACAACATACTTGAATGATTAAAACATAAAAACCTCAAAAACGACTAAAAAAAAGGGAATTTCTAAACCTATAAAAAGCATTTATTAAAAAAACCCACAACCAGTATCACACTCACTGATAAAAGACTGAAAATCTTCCCCCTAAGATAAGAAACAAGACAAGGATGTCTGCTTTTACCACTTTTAATCAGAATTTCACTGCAAATTCTAGGCCAGGTAATTAGGCAAGAAAAAGAAAGAAAAGGCATCCAGACTGGAAGTGGAATGAGGGCAGGAAGTAATACTATTTCCATTCACAGATGACGTATCTTCCATAGAGAAAATTCCAAAGAATCCACTCAAAATTATTTGAGTTAATAAATGAACTCAGCAAAGTTACATAAGATCAATATACAAAAATCAGTTATAGTTCTACTGAATATACACTCTCAATAAACACTCCAAAAATGAAATTAGAAAAACAATTCAATCTGTAATATCATCAAAAAGAAAAGAATTTAGGCAAAAAAGTTCAAGACTGTACATTGAAAACTATAAAACATCACTGAAAGAAATTAAGGAAGACCTAAATAAAGATATCCAGTGTTCATAAAAGACTTAACTGTTAAAATAGCAACACTTCCCAAATTGATCTACACATCACTAACAAAATTCCAACTGCATTTGTTGAAGACTAACACCAAAATTCAAATGGAACTTCAAGGACCCCAAATAGTCAAAAACAATCCAAAAAAAAGAAAGAACTAAGCTGAAAGACTTATTTGGAGGACTTAATTGGGACAGTTTCTGATTTCAAAATTATTACAAAGCTACAGTTATCTAACAGTGTCATATTGGCAAAAGGAGAGACATACAGATCAAAGGATTGAATTGAGACTTCAAAAATGAACATATTTATGGTCAAGTGGTTTTAGAGAAGGTTACCAAGACCGTTCAATAGGAAAGAATATTCTTTTCAACAAATAGTGATGAGACACTAGATATTCACCTGCAAAAGAATACACTTGGATCCTTTCCTCACACAATATACAAAACTTATCTCAAAATGAATAGAAAATACAATTTTAAGAACTACAACTGTAACATTCTTAGGAGGTAACACAGATTAAATCTTCATGATCTTGGATTAGGCGATAGTGTACTAAACATGGCAACGAAAGCACAAGCAACAAAAGCAAAAACAGATAAATCACACCCCATCAACATTATCAAGAAACTGAAAAAACAACCCAAAGAATAGAAAATATGTGCAAATCATATATCTGATATGGGATTAATATCCAGATTATATAAAGAATTCTTATTTTCACAACAAAAAATGACAACCCAATGGAATACTGAGCAAAAGTTTTAAGTTGGTATTTTCCCAAAGGAAATATATAAATGGCCAATAAGCACATGAAATGATGTTCACCATCATTTGTTTTAGGAAAATACGTATCAAAACCACAACAAGGTTTCAGTTCACAACCAGCCGAATAGCTAATAAAAAAAAAAAAAAAAGTGGAAACAAGTGTTAATGAGGATATGGAAAAATGGGAATCCTTGTACATTGTTGGTAAAAATGTAAAATGGTGCAGCTGCTGTGGAAAAGTATGGTGGTTCCTCCAAAAATAAACATGACTCCACTCCTAGGTATCTACCCAAAATAAATGAAAACATACATTCAAACAAATAATTGTACACAAGTTTTTAGCAGCATTATTCATAATATCCAAAAAGTAGAACCAAACCACATGTGGTATACCCATATAATGGAATATATTCAGCCATAAAAAGGGCTAAAGTACTTGTACATGCTGTAACATAGATAAACCCTGAACACATCAGGATGAAAGCAGCCAGATACCTCAAGCCATACATTGT
Organism: Desmodus rotundus; assembly: GCF_022682495.2. Taxonomy (NCBI): domain Eukaryota; kingdom Metazoa; phylum Chordata; class Mammalia; order Chiroptera; family Phyllostomidae; genus Desmodus; species Desmodus rotundus. Next base: position 85,121,793 of record NC_071387.1, read on the forward strand.
TTGAATCTATTTCTGTGAAATAGTACAGACAAATCCACAAAGACAAAAAGGAAATTAGTGGTTTCTAGAAATTTTGGGGAGAGAGAAATAAGGAGGGACTAAGGAGTTTGGATTTGTTTTGGAGTAAATATAAGTATTCTATAATTAGACAGTGGTGATGGTTGTACAACACGGTGAGTAAACTAAAAACCACTGAGCTGCACAATTAAGAAGGTTAAAATGGTAAATTCTCTATTACATAAATTTCATCTCAATTTATCAAAAAAAAAGTATACCGGAAAATACCAAACAAGAGGCTACTGCAGAGGTCCAGATGAGAGATGACAGTGCAAGGCTTTGAGCTATGGAGGGGAGATAGGAACAAGACTGCTTCTGGAGATATACAGTAAAGGTAATATCAACATAGCTATTATCGGTAATATTATATGTCCTGTTTATAGTTAATCTAGTGATAAAGCATTGACTAATTATAAAAGAACAAAATGTAACTACCATATACTTGGATGATACAAACTAAAGTTATAAATAACAGAAATTGGAAGGTAGAAGATGAAAGAAATAAAATAGGAAACATTTCATTTTCTCATCTTACATCAAGAGGAGTCCAAATCCTGTCTAAAAATAATTATACAGGTAAAACAAATAAGAAAGGCAGTAAATAAATTTATCATTCATAGCAAGGACTCAAGAGATGTTTAATCTTTACTTTTGATGAAATGGCCTGAAAGTGAAGGAGTAACACCATTCCACAATGCTTTTTATAAATTTCATCAAATATATTGCTTTACTTAAAATAGTTTGTAAACTTCATAAATTTAATACTGACAAATCGCATGTAATACACCAATTTCAACTCGCCTCTATCAGTAATGGAAAGATCCAGCAAGGCACAAAAACAGTTAAGGGGTATAACTGAATGGAACAACACCATTCAACCATAACCTAAAACTAGACCTAATTGAATATAGACTGCTTGAGCCAACAACAACAGATTACACATTCACCAATGCAGACCACATTCTGGGCCCAAAACACAGCTTAGCAAATTTCAAACAGTAAACATCATAGTGAAGTATGCGCTTAGATCACAGTGGAAATAAAGTAGAAAATCAGTAAGACAGCTGGAAAATTCCAAAATACTTGGAGATTAAGTAAGGTACTTCTAAATACCTTCTTAGGTTAAAAAAAATCTCAAGGGAAATTTAAAATATTTAAATGAGAATAAAAATACATCTCATCAAAATTTGAGGGATACAGCAAAAGCAGTGCTTAGAGGAAATTTTACAGCACTGAATGCACATATTGAGAACCATTGCAAATGAAAATCTAAGCTTCCACTTTAAAAACTTAGAATAAAAGCAATTCAAATCTAAAATAATTGGGGAAAAAATCAGCAGGAAGCAATGAAACTGAAAATAGAAAATAGGTAGGAAATAATCGACACATCAAAACCTGGTTCTTTAAAAGGATCAGTAAATTGATAAGCCTTTAGCTTAGTTAACCTTGGAAAAAAAAAGAAAATACAAATGACTAACATCAGAAATGAAGGACAGGTCATCATTACTGAATTCCACTGATATCCTATACATGACAAAGGGGTTTTAAACAACTCTATGCCCACAAATTTGATAATTTAAATAAAATGGGAGGTTTCTTTCAAAGACACAATCTACCAGAACTCACACAAAATATACATAAATTGAATAGGCCTGTATCAATTAAAAAAACTGAATCAACAAATAATAAGCTTCCAAGACAGAACATATCGGATGTAAGAAGAACAAAGCAGGAGGGATCACAATACCTGACATCAAACTATATTATAGGGTCACAGTAATCAAAACAGCCTGGTACTGGCCTAAGAACAGACACACAGATCAATGGAACAGAATAGAGGGCCCAGAAATAAACCCAAGTCTCTATGATCAATTAATATTCAACAAAGGGGACAGAAGCATAAAATGGAGTAAATATAGCCTCTTCAACAAATGGTGTTGGGAGATGTGGACAACTACAGACAAAAAAAATGAAACTCGACCACCAACTTACACTCTACACAAAAATAAACTCAAGGTGGATAAAAGACTGAAATATAAGTCGCAACACCATACGACAGTCCTAAAGGAGAACATAGGTGGCAAAATCTCAGATATTCCATGAAGCAATATTTTCACTGATATGTCCCCTAGAGCAAGGGACATAAAGGGAAGAAACAAACGGGACTTCATCAAAATAAAAAGCTTCTGCATGGCTAAAGAAAACATTGGCAAACTGGAATCAACCACATGGGAAAATACATTTGCACATGAAACCTCGGACAAAGGTTTGACTCTAAAATGCATAAAGAACTCACACAACTCCACTCCAGGAAGACAAACAATCCAATTAAAAAATGGGCAAAGAACTTCCAGCCAAGATGGGGGCATAGGTAGATACACTTTGCCTCCTCACAAAAGCAAAAGAAGGGCAGCAACAAATTTAAAAACAAAAAATAACCAGACTGCCAGAAAGCCAAACTGTATGAAAGTCCAACAACCAAGGAGTTAAAGAAGAACCATTCACCCAGACTGGTAGGAGGGGTAGAGATGGGCAGCCAGGGGGAGAGGACTTACGGCAAGGCAGCGGCTGGAGTACTAGGGCAGGCAAGGTGGCAGCTGGCAGACCGGGTGGTCCCCCATTTGAATGTGCATAAACCAGGAGGAACAAGTGGGGAGCCAGACAGACCTGAGACAGACCCCGCAACCCAGGGTTCCAGCAACCAGTGCAGAGCAAGCGGTATTGTTCCCTCTCTGACCCCTCCCCCACATACAGCACCACAACACTGCCACATGGGTTGCCCCACCCAGGCAAATACCTAAGGCTCTGCCCCTTGCTAGGTAACAGGCATGCAGAGACAAAATAAATATGGCCAAAGAAAAAACAGGTGAAAGCTCCAAAAATGGAATTAAGCTAACCTATCAGATGCAGGGTTCAAAACACTGGTTATCAGGATGCTCACACAAACGGGTGAGTATGGCCACAAAATAGAGGAAAAAGTGAAGGCTATGCAAAGTGAAATAAAGGAAAATGCACAGGCAACCAACAGTGACAGGAAGGAAACCGAGACTCAGATGAACGGTATGGAGCAAAATGAAGAAATAAGCATTCAACAAGAACAGAAAGAGGCAACAAGATTTCAAAAAAATGAGGGGAGGCTTAGGAACCTCCAGGACAACTTTAAACATTACAACATCTGAATCATAGCAGTGACAGAAGAAGACCATGAGCAAGAAATTGAAAACTTATTTGAAAACATAACAAAGGAGAACTTCCTTAATCTGGCAAAGGAAATAGACTTCAGGAAGTTCAGGAAGCTCAGAGAGTCGCAAAGAAGTTGGATCCAAGGAAGCACACACCAAGGCACGTCACCATTACCCAAGACCCAAGATTAAAGACAATGAGAGAATCTTAAAAGCAGCAAGAGAAAAGAAGACAATTATCTAGGAAGGAGTTCCCATAAGACTATCAGCTGATTTCTCAAAAGAAACCTTGGAGGCAAGAAGGGGCTGGAAAGAAGTATTCCAAGTCATGAAATACAAGGACCTACATCCAAGATGACTCTATCCAGTAAAGCTCTCATTTAGAATGGAAGGGCAGATAAAGTGCTTCCCAGGTAAGGTCAAGTTAAAGGAGTTCATCATCATCAGGCCCTTATTATATGAAATGTTAAAGGGACTTATCTAAGAAAAAGAAGAAGAGCAAAAATATGAAGAGTAAAATGACAACAAACTCACAACTATCAACAACTGAACCTAAAACACACACAAAAAACCCTAAGCAAACAATTAGAACAGGAACAGATTCACAGAAATGGAGATCACATGGAAGGTTATCAACAGAGAGGAGGTGGGGGGATCATGGGTACAGGTACAGGGAATAAGAAGCATAAACGGTGGGTACAAAATATACAGGGGGAGCTTAAGAATAGTATGAGAAATGGAGAAGCCAAAGAACTCTATTTACGGCCCATGGACAGGAACTAAGGTGAGGGAATGCCAGTAGGAGGGGGTGCGCAGGGTGGAGGGGACTAAAGGGGAGAAAAAAATGGGCAACTGTAATAGCATAACCAATAAAATATGTTTAAAATAAGTAAATCAATGCTGGGATTAACAAATCTTTATATGAGAAAAAAAAAAATGAGCAAAGGACCTCAATAGACGCTTCTCCAAGGAGGACATACAGAGATATATAAAAGGATGCTCAGCATCACTAGCCATCAGAGAGATGCAAATTAAAACCACAGACACCAGTTCACACGGGTCAGAATGGCCATCATAAACAAATTAACAATGAATGCTGGTCAGGTGGTGGAGAAAAGGGAACTCCAGTACACTGTCGGTGGGATTTCAAACTGGTGCAGCCACTATGGAAAATAGTATGGAATTTTCTCAAAAAACTAAAAATGGAACTGCCTTCTGACCTGGCAGTTCCACAGCTGGAATTATATCCTAAGAACCCTGGAACACCAATTCGAGAGACCCTATGCACCTCAATGTTCGTAGCAGCACAATTTACAATAGCCAAGTGCTGGAAGCAACCTAAGTGCCAATCAGTAAATGAGTGGATCAAAACACTATGGTACATTTACACAATTCAGCAGAGAGAAGGAGCTCCTACCCTTTGAGATAGCATTGATGGATGGAGAGAATTATGCAAAGTGAAATAAGCCAGGTGGTGAAAGACAAATGCCATATGACCTCACCTATAATTGGAACCTAATCAACAAAAACAAACAAGCAAGCAAAATTAACCAAACATGGAAATAAAGAACAAACTAACAGTAACCAGAGGGGAGGGTGGAGGAGATAACAGGGGAGGGGAAATTGGGAAGGGTCATCAAAGAGTATGCATAAAGGACACAGGGACAAACCAAAAGGGGGATAGGATCGAGGGTGGGAGATAGGGATTGATGGGGCGGGGGAGATTGGTGGGGGGGAAATGGAGACAACTGTACTTGAACAATAATAAAAAAAAGATAAAAGAAAATAGAGATGTAGATGATTTTACAGGTGAATTCTACCAAAACATTCAAAAATAAAGTGAAATAATTTCTCTATAACCTCTTCCAGAATTTAGAAGCAGAAGGAGCACTTCTAGCTCATTCTATGAAGCCAGTATTACCCTCATAACAAAACCAGACAAAGACATCCTAAGAATGGAAAACTAAGACCACTATGTCTCGTGAACGTAGATACAAAAATCCTCAACAAAATATTAGCAAATCAAACCCAGAAATGTATAAAAGGAATTATATACCATAACCAAGTGGGATTTACTCAAAATGATAAAACATGTAGACTATGACTAGATGGAAGCATCTTCAATCTGATAAAGGGTACCTCCAAAAAACCCAGAGGTAACATCATACTCAATGATGAAAGACTGGATGCCTTCCTCCCAAGATGGCAAAATGGGAGCAAGACAACAATGTTTGGTCTTGATACTTCCTATTCAAAAATATAATGGAGGCTCCTGCCAGGTAAATGAGACAAGAGAAAGAAATAGAAGAAAGCCAGATTGGAAACGAAATAAAATTACCTCTACCTACAGATGACATGATTTGTACATAGTAAATATTAAGAATATCCACTAAAAACCAATGAGAACAAATCAGCAAGTTCAGCAAAGTTGCAGAGCACAAGATAAACGTACAAAAATAATTGTATTACAATAGGAATCAACAAACTGAAAATGAAACTAAGAAAACAATTCCATTTACAATAGCATCCAAAGAAAGTAAGAGTAAATTTAACACATGAAGTGCAAGCTTTGCACCCTGAAAACTACAAAACATCACTAAACAAAAAATGTATTCCATGTTCATGACAAGGAAAACTTACATTGTTAAGATGGCAATAATGCCCAAATTGATGTACCTATTAAATGCAATCCTTATTGAAACCCCAGATGCCTTTCTTGCAGAATTTCACAAGCTGATCCTATAACTCACGTGGTTATACAAGAGTCTAGAATAGACAAAACAGTTAGAAAACAACAAAAGTCAGAGGACTTACACTATCCAAATCAAATTTTACTACAAAGGCACAGTAATCAAACCATATGGTACTGGCATAAAGACAGACATGTAGATAAATAAGACTACTAAAAGTCCAGAAATAAACTCCTATTTATGGACAATTAAATTTCACTTGATCTTAGCCAAAAGGCCAAGAAGCAATTTATGGTCAATTAATTTTCTATAAGGGTGCCAAACCAATTCTGTGATGAAATAAACAAGTCTTTTCAACAAATAGTGCTGGGATACTGGATATCCACAAGCCAAAGAATGAAGTTAACCAACTACCTCACACTATATACAAAAACTAACTCAGAACGGATCATAGAAACAAATATAATAGCTAAAACCACACAACTCTAGAAGGAAACAGGTATAAATCATTGTAACCTTAGGTTAAGTGAGTTTTTAGATATGATCCAAACGCACAGCAATAAAAGAAACAAATACATAAATTGAAGTACATCAAAAAACCAAGGTTCTTCAAAATAAACCATTAATAAAGTAAAAACATAACCCACAAAATAGGAGAAGATATTTGCAAATCAAGTATCTGATAAGGAACTTGCATCCAGAATATGTAAAGGATCTTATAATTCAACAATCAAAAGAATGCAATTAAAATGGGCAAAGGATTTGAGAAAACATTTCTCTAAAAAAGATATACACATGGCCAAAAGACATACACATAAGCACATGAAAAGATACTCAAAATCATTAACCTTTAGGCAAATCCAAATCAAAGCCACAAGCCACAATATCCCTTGACAAGCACCAGGACATCTGCAAACACAAACAAAAACAAGTATTGGTCAGGATTTGAAGAAATTTAAGCCCTCACACCTCATTGGTGGGAATGTAAATTGTTGTAGTCACTTCAGAAAAGTTTTGTAGTTCCTCAAAATGTTAATTACAGAATTACCATACGATCCAGCATTTCCACTCCTAATGAAAAACGTATGCTCACAAAAACATATACATGAATATCCTAAGCAGCATTGTCCACAATATCCAAAAAGTGATGACTGAAATTTACATCAATGATAAAAGACAGAATGTGATATATCCATACAATGAAATATTATTCAGCCATAGAAAGTAATGAAGTACTATACATACAAAATGAATCAACCCTGAAAACATAATGCTAAGTGAAAGAAGCCACAAAAGACTACATATAATATGATTCTTTATATAAAATGAGCAGAGTAGACAGAACTATACAGGCAGAAAGTAGATAAGTGGGTCTAATTCTCGGGCAGCAGGGCTATGACAATGGGAAGTCAAGTCACTGCTACAGAGAATGGGATTTCTCTTTGCATTGATAAAAATGTTCTAAAATGGATTTTGGTGAAGGTTGTGCAACTCTGTGATACATTAAAAACAATTGTACATTTTGAATTTCATGGCATGTGAATTACATCTCAATAAGATTGAAATACAATTCACATGCCATAAAATATATGAAAGTATAATTTAAAAACATGAGAAAAACATAGGAAAAGAATCAACCTGCTAAAAAAAGAAAACCAAGTAGGTGTAGGAAGACCAGCTACTAGACTTCTGTAATAGTCTACCTGTGATGATGCTGGCTTGGACAAGAGTGGTATGTAAAGAAGAACACAGAGTAAAGTGGAAACATTTCAAAGACACTCAGGAAGACTTGAAAATATAGATGTGAACAAGGAGCAGGTATCAAGAATGACTTGCATTATGCATGTACTTGTTTGCTCTATTTCTGCCAGCAGTTGGTCCACTATGGTTCACAAAGATGATCTTTTAAATGGGTCACAATGATAAGCAGAAGTTTGCCAGACTGGGAGAAAGTTGGTAAGGGGAAGAACAGGTCATTCCACCTGCATGCAAAACAGCAAAATAGCAAAGCTTAGGTGCAGCTAAAGGCCTGCCAGCTGTGAGGACCTGCAGGCAATTGGAAGCCAGAGGTTTTTAACTGGGCAGAGAAGTGATTCTTGGCCTTGAAAAAAGGTAAATCCCCCACTAGGTATGAAGAATTAACTGGGAAGAATGACCAGTTAAGTTATAAAGAAGGCTGTTGCCCAAGAGCAAGAGAGACCTTTGTAAACCATGACCAGGACTGCTGACCAGAATTAAGTAAGGCTGGACAACAATGCAAAAAATAACCACTAAAGAAACCTGGCATATAACCTTGTGCCTCCACAACAAATTACAAATAGGGGGCCCAGATAACAGATGAGGGCTCCACCTACAAGGACAGGGAGCAGTTTCAGAATTCTAATACTCCTTGCAGACTGCCTAAGAGAACCACATTTTGGACTAACCTCTATGAGAAGCAGAAGCACCAGCGAGAGTCCTTCAACTGCAATATCTTTGTCCTCATGTTTTAATTTGCACTGCCTATTACTGGTTTGATAGTAAAACAAAGTGTACTCAGCTAAGCCTGAGCTGTCAATTCTTGCCAATTCCTAGAGGAGGCTGGGTCCATTTTCTTAAGAAACCATGATGTTCTAATACCTGATTTTTACAGGTAATTTCAGGGAACTAGAAACATCTGAATTAATTAAATTGTATGTTCTAATTTCTTCTCTTTGATCCTTTTAGGTCCTAACTTAGGGAATTTCCAGATATTTTATGAAAACTTACTTTCAATTGGAATTCATTAAATCATAAAGATAGAAAATATAGAACATGGTGCATATTACTAACTGTACCTGCAATCCTTTGTATCTCATCTACTGTTGCTACACCTAATGTAACTGAAATTCCAGTGGGACTAAGCTTACCCAAAAGTCGGTGGCACTCACAGCTCTAATCATTCCAGTGCCAATCTACTTTCCAGCTGAATTTCTCAGTATTCTGCTTATCATGCCACACTTTCCTTCTGATATTTCCCCAAAACACCACACATGTTCATATTCCATCCTTGTCTCTGTCTGAAATAAATAACAAACGAAATAACCCATCATACTACACAGCACCCACTATTAGTCAGATATTTGGTGGGCAATCTACATTACCATCTAATCCTCACAGCAGCCATACAAAGTTGGTATTATTTTTCCTATTTTATACACAAGAAAGTTGAGGCACAGAAGAGCTGCTTCAAAAGCCTTCACTAATATCCAATTCCACTGCCCAGTAAGGAATGCCACGGAATCTGTTTCACTGGCAAAACCCTAACCTCTCAAGTCTTCCAATCTCCTCCAAATGACTAATCATATGGACCTTGGGGGTATGGTATGACTGCCCTGTGTTCTCACCAAACCTTTAAAGTTAACACAGCATTACAATCACCAGTATCTTCCTCACTATTCTAGGAGCTGCTTAAAGACAGCAACCATGACTTAACTCGTTTTGCACTTCTGCCTAAGAGACTATAGATGCTCAATTAACTGTACGTCAAAATTAAACGACTAGTCCTCTGGCAAACTGCTATTACACTTTTCATGTGATCCCTTTAGGTTTCCCCCACCTGGCAATTAAAAGGAATATAGGTTCAACTGTAATCACTTAGAATGACAGATACCTTCTTTCACAGACCTCCCTCCCACTGTATTGCATTGCTACTGTATCGGTCTTCTCCCACCGCAAGGGCAAGATCACTATCATGCACAATTTTGTCTCAAGAGCTGAGCACCTAGGACGGTAACCGGAAGACGAAAAAGTGCTCAAAATTGTTTAAATGAAGTGAAACAGTACCCCCAAACTAACTTTCTAAAATAGACAAGGGGAAAAACTGTTCCAGCTGAAACAGCTTTAAATTTAAAATTCTTCAGAATAAAAGGCATTCTCACTGGAGATTCTAAAACTCCCCACTAACATCTGAGTTCACAGAAAGCAAGAATTACAGAGCAAGAACAAAACCTGGAAGCAAATATCACATACCGGGCTTGTTGACGTTAGCTCGTCTAGAGATGAGGGCGTTAACTGCATTTCGGTCTTCCGCGCTGAGTGGGGCCACTTTTACAGGTAAACTGCACCATAATATTCAATGGATCTTTAGGCATTGGAAGCGCTAAACTAGCGCAATCTGTGTAAGGGTAGCGCCAGAGAGGGACCTCGACCCCGAGCGCTCAGCGGCCGATGACGTCAGCCTCAACACTCGACCTAGCGACACCTTCCTAGGACTCGAGGCCTCCAGGGTTGCGCCACTCACCTCGGTTCTCCTCCTCCAGGTACCTCACCCTCAGCTCGTCCTCCGTCTTCAACTCAGAGCTGTAGCCCCGCCGCAGGGTCGCCCCCCCGGCCGCGGGCGTCCAGCCCCGGACCGAGATCGCCCAGCCGACCCCCGGGCCGGTAAAGGAGCCGGGCGGTCTCCACCTAGGGCCAAGCGGCGCACAGCAAGCCGCCGCCACGCGGACGCGGCTGGCCAGCAAAGCGCCCATTGCCCCAGGTGCCGCCGCCACCGCCATGTTGTCTGTTTACGGCGCGGGCCTGTGTCTGCGTCCCCACCCCCGCCACGCTCACGCCGCCAGGCCCCGCCCCTCACCGACTCGCCACGCCCAGGTCCAGTGACTGAGCGTTCCTGATTCCACTTTGCCAGGCCTCGCTTGTCCGTCACCAGTTGTAATGGCTTGTCCAGCGAGGACAAGGGGAAAGTAGTTCTCCAAGGGTGTAGAATAGTTACATATAAGAGGTCTCCACAGGGAGTCTCCTCCAGCCACTCCCTGGGGTTCTGTGTTAGCCTGAAAGGTGGACTAAAATGTCACAGGTTTGGCTGACAGTGTAGCAGCTCTGCATAGGACCCTGGTTTACTACTCACACTCATGAGAACCACGGGTTACCGGTTCAACGTGCTTGTGGACATACTTGATGCCTATTCTATTGAGTTCAGGAAGGAGTGAGAACAGCCAATAACACCAGGGGTCCTTGAGCCCACCGATTCAAGCTGGTGAGAGGGCCCTTCCAGAGTCCCAGTAAGGCGCCAGGGTGTTAACAAAAGGAACTCAGCCAATCGATGTGTTCAGTGGGATTTAGAGCAGATGGCTGTTTCCTCAACTAGAAACGCAGAAGATCACTTAGTAGGTGCTCATCAAAGCCCCTTGCTTGGAATTTTCTCCTACCTTCCTTTTATCAAATCTCAACAGAGAAAAGGTGTTTAGGAATATTGTTTGAAAAACATGCTGCTTTGAGCATACTCTCACTGCCACATAAATTTCTGCTATTGCACATTGACTACATTTTTTGTTTTGTTTTTCTAATTTTATTTTTCAATTAAAATTTACATTCAATATTACTTTGTGTTAGTTTTAAGTGTACAGCATCTGCTATGGGAATGTTGTTGAGAGTTCTTTATCTTCTGTAAAAATAACACTTGTGAAATTTCTCTTGTAGTTTGGGGCAAGGGAAAACTTTGCTTCCTCTTGTGTCTTTTACCTTTTCTAATAATCATGTTCACTTTAACTGCTAAGAAACAGAATTTTATTTATAGCTGAACTATTGCGATTATTACAATTATTACTATTCATTTGTTTTAGTTGCTAAATGTTTTGATATATTTATGTTGGCTCATTCATAGATTGTAAATTCAAATAAAGGAGTTACAGAACACCTGACAGTGCTATTTAAAATAATATGACCTCAGAAAATACTTGCGATTGATTAGGACAACTACAAAACAATAATCATTGATTGTTTGGGTTATATTAGAAATCAGAGTAAGAAGGATGGCCTATGGTTTTGATGGGCACAGAACCTGATAGGAAAATGCAACATAGAAACACTGGCCCCTTCCCTGACAGCTCTGCTCTGGTCCTTGTTGAAAGTGGTCATGAAGATATCCCTGTGTATGGAGAAAATTGATTGTTAAAATTTAACGTAAATAACAAACATCACCATGACCATTATAACCTGTCAGCAGTAACAACAAATAGAGAATTCCTAAACATCAGCGTAGATGGGCATGGCTTTGGATCCCACCTCCATAACTGCTTCACTTTGAGACACCTACAAATTATTTAAATACTCCATACTTCCATTTCTTCATTTGCAAAATAGCTAGTATAAAATGTGTGTCACTTCAAAATTTCTTAACTTCAATTTCTTGATCTGTAAAATGGGAAAGAGATCTGTGTTATCAGGTTGATGAGATAAGTATGTAAAGCACTAGGCACCAGGAAATAAGAGCAGAATAGATAATATTATATGTCATTTATCAACCTACTTCTTAGTCTATTCTAAACATTTAAGTATGTTATTTTATTTAATGTTCAGAAAACTTTGAAGGTAGTATTATCATCCCTATTTTGCAAATGAGAACAATGAGATTAAGTCACTTACCAAACTCTGCAGCTAAGATCTGTGATATACCTAACTCCCATTCCCTATGTTCTTAGTCACTATTTTGCACAGCCTCTCAATAAATGTTAAAGTGTCCAATAAAATTTAATTCTCTTTAGTTTTTTTCTACTTCAGAGTAAAAAAAAAAAAAGAAAGAAAGAAAGAAAAAGAAAAAGAAAAAGAAAGTGAGCCAGGAACAATGAATATTAGTTTGGCAGAGGAAGGTAGGGCTGGTGTTTGGGGTATTCAATACTATTACTATTACTACCATCTATTGCAGGGGTGTCCAACCCATGGCCTGCAAGCCACATGCAGCCCAAGATGGCTATGAATGCAGCCCAGCACAAAATCGTAAATTTACTTAAAACATGAGAATTTTTTTGTTTTTGTTAGTGTTTGTGTATTTAATGTGCAGCCCAAGACAACTCTTCTTCCAGTGTGGCCCAGAGATGTCAAAAGTTTGGATACCCCTAGTATAGGATTTGGGACCCTTGCCTCCAGCCAGCTCTCAGCTAATAGTCGTTTCAATCTGCCACACCCTTGACCTTTTACTAATACTTATTTCTATGTAATATTAAATGTGTACATTACAGAATGGCCAACACATTTAATACACAGCCAGCCTGAATGGCAGAAGACACCCCTCCTAAAACAAAGCTCTGTGCACAGAACACATAGGAGGGCACAAGTGTCACCAGTAAAATGAAACACCAACACGTTGCCAATCACAAGCACAAAGACAAAATTGCTTAGCAAATACTGTGTGAAGAATAAAGCAGAACTCTGGACCTTGGACTTTTTGAAAAATGAGAGTATATTTTACAACTATCTTGCCTGACACAATCAATGAGAAAGTAGTATATTAGTGCCATGGCTTGACCACGGGGTCAGAGACACCCATGAATGTGATGGCTTGAACAAGAGAGAAGGTTAACAGTCCAGGTGTGGCAAGACGGCTCTGCCATCTTCAACATGGGGCTTCCATCTCATGGGTCTAAAGTGGCTGCTCCCTGCCTCCAGCAAAACAGAAAAGATGAGGAGAGTACCCAGTTCTATCAAGACCTAGAAATGGCACATGTCCCTTTTACTACTCCCCACATACCGCACCCAGCAGCAAAGGGAACCTAAAAGTGTAATCTTGTACTGGGCAACCGTATACCCAGCTACAATTTTATTACTGCATACAAAGAAGATTACAGATATTTGGGAACACAATCTGACACACACATTCTTTTGATATTTTACTTTTAAACAAAACATTGTGAATCCTAAGATAAAAGTTCACAGCCCTAAAGTATGACAGATTTCACAAGAAATAGCTGTACTACAAACTGAAGTCTGTCTTTTCCATGTGAGCAATCTGGGAGTCATTGCCAATTATATCTCCAGAACTGAAGGATAATGTAAAAGATAAGTTCATGAAAACATGCATACAATTGCAACCATGCTAACTCTTTGAGGATAACATATATAGTGACACATAGGGACATTTGTAATCTATGTGTTCTACGACAAAAAAAAACCCTATGAAAAACTATTTCAAAACTACATGTGGATAGAAATAACCATCAAATGATAGAAAAATATATATAAAATTGTGTTCAAGGTGAGATAGTTGTACAGTTTTCTGCAGAACTCTTAAGTATTAAATAGGCATTTTAAGTATTTGTAACTTTAAGGTACAAAGAATGGGTACAGTTTTACTCATGCTTTAGTCCCCAAAATAAAAATTAAAACAGTAGCCCCCTGAATTTCTTTGGGTATCTTTTTAATGCTTTTATGTATATTCTTTTTCAAGTATTCTCTAAAGCTCTGTAGTGGATTTCCTATCCAGAAGGTCTCCCTTTGCCACCTAAGTACTCATCTCTGAGAGGGAGGGATTGAATGGCAAACCCAGAAAACCCAGTCTCCAGGGTCTTGGAAGGGTCCAGTAAGCCTCACCCAAGGACATTGTCCCAGAGAAGTATGGTGGAGGACTCTTTTCCTCTGCCCTGAAGAGGCTTCCTTAACCAGACACTGCACTCCACCCCCACCAACACTATGTAGATCCCATTGATTGGTACTGACCACAACTATTTGTGCCTTGAGTTCCTGCAACCTATGAGGCAGAGATTAGGTGTTACACAGACAATGGGATTGAGGCTTTATATTACTGAGAGTTACACGGCTATATGTTACAGAGCTAAGACTCAAACACCGGACTCCAGAATCTGCGTTCTTAGTTATTACCTTATATGTATTATCGGCTTTCCACAAATGATCATCAGGCTTCACCTATCTCTCCCCACCCCTACTCCCAGATGTGGAGAATGTGATCAATCTCCTCTTATCCTCTCATTTGGAGACTCTATCCTCCGCTTTAAATCCTCTGTGATCATGATTTCCCAGATATGGCCGCTCCTCCTAGATTGAGTGCGGGCTGCGAACCAGAGGGTCGCTAGTTTGATTCCCAGGCAGGGCACACGCCTGGGCTGCAGGCCAGGTCCCCAGTGGGGGCCATGTGAGAGGCAACCACACATTGATGTTTCTCTCCCTCTCTTTATCCCTCCTTTCCCCTCTCTCTAAAAATAAATAAATAAAGTCTTAAAAAAAAACAAATAAAATAATGTATTACTATAGGTTCATTAATTATAACAGGTACTACATTAATGTAAGATGTTAATAACAGGGGAATCTGGGGTGGGGTATATGAAAATGCTCTGTACTGTCTTTTCAATTTGTCTGTAAGTCTAAAATGTCTCTAAAATTTTAAAAAATTATTAACACACAATGAAAAGTACCTGCCACAGTCCGCTTGGACCCCGATTCCAAGCCAACAGGTCTGTGCTGCACTGAAAGTGATGCGGCTGCCTGGACCGAGCTGGAATCCCGCTTCGGCCAACTGCTCTCGCTGACGTTTCTGGAAGGCCTCCCTGCCTCTCACCAGCTTCCTCTTCTGTGCCACCAATTTGCCCTCCCCTACCCCTCAGGTTCTTTGAGGTTCTCTTTATGTATCAAATTTCCCCAGATAGACTCAGAAGGCTTGAATGATGCTTTCCCCGCTAGGCCATAAGTCTCTTCTCTGCTGTAAGCAGGCCTAGAGAGAATTTGGCCATGAAATTCTAAGATTTGGAGGGCACCCCCATTGCTCTTTACCTCTCTTAGTCCTCGAAGTTTCAGTATTTCCCACCCACCTCCCAGACAGGTAGAAAGGGTACATGCTTCATCCACTCTTTCCAGTGTAACTGGAAAGCTATGATTTTAGCTTTTTCTGTTTATGATCTTGGGGTTCTTGTGTCTTGTCCCCTGAACCCTTCTCCAGTGGGTGGGCATTTTATTTTGTCCTCTAAATCAGTAATGGAACCTAAAAATGGGTGTATTGATCAGCTCAGACTGCCATAACAAATACCACAGACTACACTGGAAGTCCAAGATCAAGATGTGGGCAGATTTGATCTCTTCTGAGGCTCCTTCTTGGGTAGCAGACTATCACCTTCTCACTGTGTCCTCACATGGCCTCTCCTCTCTGTGCATCCTTCCTTGGTGTCTCTGTCTCTTCTTCTAAGGACACCAGTCCTATTGGATTAGAGCCCCATGTTCATTATGTCATTAATCTAAATTCCCTCTTCAAAGGCCCAAATATAATGCATAATATTATACATTATAATAATATAATGCATAATATTATACATTATAATAATATAATATATAAAATACAATTATATTTGGGTTAGGACTTCAACATTTGAGTCTGGGGAGACACAACTAAGTCCATAACAGAGATTTTTCTTCCTCAGTTCCCTGTAACCAGCTCTGCTGACCCCTGCTCCTAAACTGTAGACCCATACCAGCTTCCTTGTATAACTGTAGTACTGTGGGGACTGACTGGGCTCCCCAGAGTCAGTGTAAAAATTATTTTAAGATGAAGACATTTGAGAATCCCAGGTGGAGAAAAACACCTCCTCAGACCATCCCTTATCTGACTAAAAGCAGCACCTTTTGAGAAATGCGGCTGCCATGAAACCCCTGTTTGGAGCCCACCTACTACCAGAACAGAGACCAAGATAAATGTACCATAAAACCCTTCTCAGGAAAAACCACTCATACCTGCTTAGACAAACATTATCATCAACTTTCTTATCTCCTGTTTGTTCTCCTTAAAACGCATTTGTCTTTCCTAAACAAACCTATTTGTTCTTCCCATAGAAGCCCTTTCTTCCCCCTCCCTTTTCTCTACTGAGTTAGTTCTCTAAGCCTCTATCTAACTTTAATCACTTAGGGAGCAAGATACTTCTTTTATTAGCTCTTGTATATACAAATACACATTTTCTCTTGTTAATCTGCTTTTTGTGAGTTTAATTTGCAGGACCCTGGTCACCAAAGTAGGAGGATAGAGGAAAAAGATTTCCTCCCCTACAGTACCCACAGCCCACACCTTCTCTCATCCTCAGAGCAAGTGCAGAGGAGGACACTGGCTCAGAAACCAATTTGCCAGAGGTCAAAAAACTAGAGAGCTGCAGAATCCTATGCAAGTCTAGGCAAGATATTTTGTCATAATTTCCTCCCTCCTATCCTAGTTCTCAATTTCCTCAGTTATTCTCATTAAAGTTTTTGTCATAGTTGGGCAGGTGGCACTGATAGAGGAGGTATTGATAGCTTAACAGTTTTCAAAGAATAGGCAGGCATTATCTAAACCGTGACCTTTAGTGCTCTCAAGAGCTTCAGAGAAAAACAGATGACAAAAAACGGATGTCCACCTCTTTGATTAGTGACTATCCAGAAATCAAAATGTGAATAAATAAAATAAACAGCAAAATAGATTCTACCTGAGACTTTGTGGTGCTGCTCTTTTGGTACTCTTGTGCCTGGGTCATACTTTTTTTTTTTTTCCTGGAGAAAGAGGCTCTAAGGCAAGCAATATTCAGAACACTGTGCTGAATCCCGACAGGTGTATCCCAACCTCTGCGAGGGAAGCCATCAAGCTTTTCAGGGGCCACATCTGCAATATGTTAGAAATACATTTCTCTACCCTCAGAAAATGGTCTTGAATCACATTTGTTCTTATTTTCATTATGCTAGTGATATCAGAATACAAGGGTGTTATAAGAAGTGATCAAACCAAATACAGGTTTCTAGTAACAAAGTCATACCTGACACATTATATGTGGGATTTTATGCCTTTTACTCTCATGAGGTTAGTTTATTGAAAGAAAGATCAGTATACCTTATTTTATAACTTTTAACTATAACTTTTAAGACATTTATACATTCTCAACTATAATGTAAGGAAAAAAAGAGCCTGCCTTTCTGGTCATAAAGAACAAATGCGGTAACATGCATAAAAGACCTGAATCACAGTCATCCAACAGTGCCTTTTACATTGCTGGCTTTTACTTCCCCGACAAAGATGCTTGTCACATGGTCAGTGTATAGCTAGGGGATAGAGGGCTACTTAAATGGTTTTAAAGGATAAAACAGCTACTCTGCCTCTGTGTCTCTTCTCTCATGACTGTCATTATGCAAGAACTATTCCTTGGATTTAAGGGATTGTGTGTTAGAATCAAATACACTGAGTTTAAGTCCTGTCTTTAACACTTAAACTGCAAACATGTAACTGTGTGTGTGACGGAGGGGAGAGATTCACTTCTGCACACCTTAGGTTTACTGACTGGGAAATGTTAACAATCACAGCATCTGTCTCATAAAGATCTTGGGGAGGACTAAATGGATGGCACCTCTGTTGTGCTTAGTCCTGAGTAAGGTCCTTCTTTCAGTACTCAATAAATATCAGTTATTATGATGAAGCAACTGACTGCCCTTGTTATACCCATGTCATGGAATTGCAATATGTTATTAGTATTATATGTAAATACCACTTTTGTGAATTACTTTATCAATCTATGTAATTCACAGACACATGGACCTGGAGGGACTGGAAAAGAAGGAAGCCACACCTAGCAGAGCACAGAGCATATAGGCTGCATTAAGTCCAAAGGCAAAACACTGGTAATGACTTTTGGATGGTGTCGGGGTCAGGAGCACTCAAACGGGTGGACAGATGCCAGGGGCAAACCATACTCTTGTCTTCAGTTTTCACTATTGGCAGTCTAGCTGTTTGTCAGGATTCTGTTGCAGAAAGAGAAATTTCTAGGGAGTTTTTGTTTCTCTGCTCATGTTAGAAAGTGAATTATACTTTCAAATATTATAGGCAAAGCACAAATACTTAAAGTGTGTCTCCTTGAGACAGCAAATAGTTAAGTTTTGCTTTTTAAATTTTATTGTATTTTTGAAATTGTAAGATCAGTTTATTAAATTTAATAATGAAAGCTATCAGAATAATATTCTCCTGAAAATTATTTTTACTTAGAAAAAAAGAAAAGAAAATCAACACCCTCTCATCATAGCCACAGATGCTGTGGCAATCAAACTTCTGGAGACAGAGACAGTCCATTATTAGTTGTTCAAGTTACCCTCTCGGTCAGCAGGATTGTAGTCTGGGTCACCCTAGTCATCCTCCAGCTCCAAGGCGTCCATTTCCCAGAACAAAGTCTCATCTACCTCCACACTGTTTCCAGCATCCTCCACGAGTTAGATATCAGATGTGTCACAATCTGTTTAAAATAGCGATTTTCCATTTAATTAATTTTTTCCTGCTTGTTCTTCTTTCATTCATTTCTTTTTAATTTCTAAGAGTGCTACATCAAACATGGCCTTAAGAAATTCTCAGTTGTAACAGGAATGCCATGAAATGATTGCCTTTCAGCTTCTTCTAATTCTTTTTCTTTGTTTTCTTCTTCTCCTCTAGTTTTTATTAGATCCACTATTTCATTTAACTTTTCTGGCATAGCTGTCACTAAAGTAAAGATTATCGCCATACCAAGGTTTTCTTCTGCCTATAATTATAATAATTTCAAAGGCCTGAGACATCATGACCTTCTAGATTTTCCTGGGAGAATATTTCATAAAGGGGGGCTTCATCTGGGTATTTTTCACTGTATATAAACTTGAGGATAGTCTGGACACTTTCATCATCTTCTCCAGCCTCTGTGCCCATGCACGACTGGCCACTGCCCGCTCTCCTAGAGAGGCTGCCGTCCGGGCCGTAGTGTGCTGCTCAGGAGACTGGGCGATGTGTGGGCAGCAGGAAGGGCCACAATGACAGATTATGTATGCGAGCAGCAGCGCCAGGAGCCACAGGCCCTGGAGTCCATCCACCCTGACTCCCTTACAGGGTCATCAGAGTTTCGCTTTTTAAAAAATATATACTGCAATAATATCTGATATCAAGTAGAAAGTCTGCTTCATTTACATTTATTGTAATTATTGATATAGTTTAATTTAGGGCACATATTTCACTACTTGTTTTTTGTTTGTTACATCTGATTTTGTTACTCTTGTCTTCCTTTCCTGATTTTTGACTAACTGATTATTTTTAAAATTTCATTTTAATTTCCATATTGGCTTTTTAACTGTAACCCCCACCCCATGGTTGATCTATTGATTACAATGTACATTCTTCCCACAGTCTATTTAGAATTAATGTTATGCTGCTTCACATAAAATGTAAAAAACTTGCACCTATATAGGCTTCTTTATACCCTTGCTCATTTTTTATCCTATAGTTGTTGCACATATTACATGTATGAGGTCTGTCCAGAAGGTATCCACCCATGTAATAGGAAAAATAGAAACACTTACTGAAGAAGACACAGAAACTTTGTACAAAGGACAATGATGCCTCAGCCCCCTTCAAAGTAGCCACCTTGGGACCTCACATAGTTCTCCCAATTGCCACCAGCTGCCCCACCATATTTTCCTGAATCTCATTGACAGTCTGAAATCTCTTCCCTTTCAAAGATGATTTTAGTTTTCCAAAAGCCAGAAGTTACAGGGTGCCAAATCTGGGCTGAAGGGGGTCTGAGTCACCTGGGTGACTTGCTATTTCGCCAACAAGTTCTGCATGAGACATGATGTATATAAGCCAGCATGTTGTTGAGATGAAGCTGCCAATCAACAGTTGCCCATAGCTGTGGCATTCTGAATCATCTGAATAGTTTCCACCGATAAACGTTTAAACAACGCAAAATTGGATGCTGATTCATTGCTCTATACAGCCTCACAGTACACATGCTCACTCAACAGTGTCTACTGCCCCCACTGACTAGTACAGTGAAGTGGTCATTGTTCACACATTAGCATCCCAGTCCACCTTCCTTGGCTGCCAGGTAACATCAATGTCCCACAAACTGTTTTCATTACATTAACAATGGCTGGACTTTTTCCAGGCAGACCTTGTTGTATATACACAACAAAACCATGATACATTGTTATAATTTTTACTTTGTTTAGTCACATGTATTGGGCTGGCCAAAAATTCTGTATGTTTTTTTTTCCATAAAAAGAAAGACATGTTTTTCATTTTCACCGATAACTTTATTGATTTGAATATTTTGAGTATGTCAGCTAGCTCCCACTATCGGCTCCTAGTGGGTAGAGACCAAGGGTGCTGCTAAACTTCTTCCAATGCATAAGACAGCTCCACAGCAAAGAATTATTTGGCCAAAATGTCAATAGTACCAAGAAACTTTGCAAACCACTTTGACCATTTGATCAGTCACAGCACCTTCTCCATACACTGCACAAATTTTGTTTTGCATTTCATTTGCAATTTTACCCTTCTTGAAATAATAAAACATAATATGCCCAAAATGTTGCACATTTTCTTCCATTTTCAATACTAAAGTGGCTGCACAAAAATTTACCAATTTTAGTAAGATTTTTAAATGCACATTGATGAGACAGCTGTCACAGTACAATCTAACAAAATTGTTTCAAATGAAGTTAAAGAAAACTAAGCACTACTAAAGTCATCATATGAAAAAAACCAAACTAACATTTTGGCCAAACCAATATTTTAAGGAAATCAAGATGAAAATCATTTCTTAAAAATATTTCCACACATGTTTACTATTTCTAATACTCTTCGTTATTTCCTGCAAATCAGAATTTTCACCTAGTATCATTTCAATTTGACCTAAAAAACATACTTTGGCATTTTTTGAGCTGTGAATTTGCTGGCCATGAATACATTCAGTTTTATTTTATCTGAAAATGTCTTTATTTTACCTTCATTATTCAAGGACATTTTCTTTTTTAGAATTTTTAAAAAATTTGTGGAGGTTTTTTTGGGTTTTTTGTTTTTGTTTTTGTTTTTGTTTTTGGACAGATGGGGAGAGAGGAAAAAGAGAGGGAGAGGAACATGGATGTGTGAGAGAAACATCTATCAGTTGCCTCTCGCATACCCCCAACTGGGGACCTGGCCCACAGCTCAGGCACGTGCCATGACAGATTCAAACTGGAGAAATTTTCAGTTTGCAGGATGACACTCAACCCACTGATCCACACCAGTCAGGGCTCAAGAACATTTTCATTGGATATATAATCCTGGGCTGAGATTTTTTTCCTTCAGCATGTTAAAAGTGTAAAAAAATGTAGTTCTTCTATCTTCCAACCTCCATTGTTTCTGATGAGAAACAAATTATCAGTTGTTATTTTCCCTGCTTTTAGGACTTTCTCTTTCTCTTTGGCTTTTGCAATTTGACTATCATGTACCTTGGTGTGGTTTCCTTTGTATTTCTCCTTCCGGTTCTGTGATTAACTTTAATTCATAATTTATGTCTTTCCCTCATTTTTAGACTTTGGGCTATTTGTTTTTCAAATACTTATCTCTGCCCCATTCTCTTCCTCTTGTTCTTGGATTCCAGTTACAAGTATGTTAAACCTTTCGATATAGTCTGGCGCTGTGTTTTTTTTTTTCAATTTTTTTTATCTCTATGTTTTAGATATGATAGTTTTTATAAATTTATCTGCCAGTTACTGACTTTTTCTTCTTTCCTTTCCAACCTGCTTTTAAGCCCATCCAGTGAATTTTTAAAATATTGGAATGGTATTTTTTAGTTCCATAACCTTCTATTTGGTTCTTTTGAGTAGTTCCTATTCTGAGGTTTCTTATTTGATCATTCATTTTTAAGCATATTTCTATTTAAAATTTTGAGAATACTTACAATAGCTGCTTTAAATTCCTTCTCTACTGATTAAAACATCTGGGTCACCTTGAGGTCAGTCTCCTCTGTTTATATTTTCTCTTACACAGTGGTTCTCAAAGTGTGATTTGATGACTCCAGAGGTTCCCCAAGATGCCAAAACTATTTTTGTGAAAATGGTAAGATATTATTTGCTTGTTCTAATATGATGACATTTGCAGTGATAGTACAAAATCAGTCAGCCATGAAACTGTTGGCATGTAAGCACAAATCAAGGCAGTGGCACCAAGCTGTGCTAGTAGCTAGTTACTTAAGAATTTCCTTGATGAAGGCAGAGAAACTATTATTTTCTTTAAATCTTAACTTTTAAATACATGTCTTTTTAATATTCTATGTAACAATATGTGAATCATGCACAAATCAGTTTTGCTGCATAATGAAGCTATAGGGTAAATGGAGGCAGTCTGGCTTCCACATCCAGGTTTCTGGGCAACCAAGGGAAGCAGTTACCCATATCCTTGTATAGGAGACTGTTCTGCGTGGTGTGGGCCCAGCTCCCACTTGGAAAGGCCAGTGGAAAGCGAGGTCAAGCACACAGGACTCATGCCCATGGATAGGTTCTCCTGTGGGGAATCAGGCCTGCATTGTACCTAGTCCGCTTTGACTTGCTTTTTGCTAAAACTCCCTCACCCTGAATTGAGGCAGCAAACATTTACTGCATATGTTTAAAGTAACTTCCTAAAGTCTATGCTAAACCTTCCAAGGACCAGTGTAACCAGTTCAACCACTTTTCCCTTTACATTTGCAAATATCCTTCCTTTTTGATGTAATTAGCAACATCCTCCCCTTTGTTTTCTGTAAAAGGTAACCACCTGTGTGCATAGTAAACGAGGACCATCCTCAATGTAATGTGTCCAGAAAAGCAATAAAAGCCTGTCAAAGCAAGGGTCAGGGTGCTCTTCTCTTGAGAGAGTGGCCATGCCGTCCCTTTTCCTCCACAGGACTCAGTAGTCCGTGTGAATTTGCCTTGTCTCAGCCACAATGCTGCGGACACTGCAGGCCGGTGTCTGCATGAGCCTTGAG
This sequence comes from Desmodus rotundus, assembly GCF_022682495.2. NCBI lineage: Eukaryota > Metazoa > Chordata > Mammalia > Chiroptera > Phyllostomidae > Desmodus > Desmodus rotundus. Next base: position 85,145,211 of record NC_071387.1, read on the forward strand.
AATGGGCCTGATAAGTGGGGATCTCATAGTCTAGAGACTGGGTCCAATAGAGTGTTCTCATAGCCTTGACTGGGCTGTCATGTGTAGTATGAAGCTCCGTTGCATAAGATCTGTTGGCATCCTGCCGGCTTTGTTTATTTCCAGTATTTAAGGGAGTAGGGAATCCCTGCTGGGTGCCACGCAGAGGGGACAGGTGACATGCAGAGACATGCAAGGGGACACGCAGCTTGCAGCATGCATGGATTGCCCACCCTTGAATAAAGGCATATCAGACATCCCAATGGCTCCATGAACATTCTTCCATCTGCCCAAATCTCGTGAACCTGTAAGGCCTTAAATGGTCGCAACACAGAAGCAGAGAGAAAAAGTGATGTGTAGTTGATTGAGCTAACAACAGAGCTAGCTGATTCTGTCATGAAACATTGTTTTTAATTGAAAGAACAATGGTATACACACTGGTAATTCAGAATTTAGTATTTGGAAGACATTTTCTAAAAAACTGAATGACGTGGGTTTGTTACTTCAAGGAAAGTGACAATATTTGCTGCCTACAATAAAATTTGAAATTTCAAGTGAAAATTGGAATATTGAAAAACTTGTATCCACCATAATGAGCACAAGAGTTTTGTGATATTTAAAAACTTTTCTAATGAGAAGTGGTTTTTAATACTGAACAATGAAATGTGTCAATATTTGAAGGATATGCATAACTCAATGAACCAGTGTTTTATAAATGGCCAAAGTTAATGTAAAATCATGCATATATAAAAGATCCATTGACAGTACAATACAGAGCAAAAGATTTTAATTGTTGAGACTCTGGATTCCATTGTTCCTCTGAATAGTATGGATTATTTTGTTTCAGCCGGAGGTTAACATATTTGACATAAACTCTGCCTCTCTTGCAGTGAGCTAAAATCTGTTTAAATCTGTCATTGGTTCTTTTAGCCTTAGCTGTATTGTTGGGAGTTTGCATGCTCAGTACCAGGGGCCAGCCCAAGATTTGGGCAGCATTTACACACCTCATTTGGGGCACCTGCTCTGTATCCTCCTCCTTTATTAGATTTCTCCACTTACTCCCCAGTTTTTGTGGTTGCCCCCAAGTTTTTCCTCTGATTCCTCAACCAGTGCATGTGCAGACCTCTGAATTTTAGCCAGTGAACAGCACAAACTAAGGACTGCCTTTCATAATAAGATTGAGTTGCTCAGAAAGTTATGCTAGAACTTTGTTGCTAGAAAACACATCAAATAACCATTTTGATATTGTGCTTGTAAGCCAAATACAGGGCTCCTGCATCCAGGTACAGATGGGTCCAACACATATCATTAATAATAAGACTGATTTTCTAGTTTTGGGTGAGTTTGTAAAACTGACGGACGGTTCACAGGTGATGACAGTGGTTCCTAACCTAAGTGAAAAATTAAAAGCATAAGGCACACATCAACGGAGTCATCTTTTTATCTAGTGTCCTAGAAATACTAATTTTGTTCCTTGAGAACTCTGTTTTCTATCTGGTACCATTTTTAAAATTAGGACCCTCCTCCCTTTTTGACACTTGTAGAAAACAATTTCATTTTTAGAGTTTATGAAACCACCAGTGGGTGATAAGACTGAATAGCTCTGATTATTTGATGGTATTGAGTCAGAATGAAGGAGAGTAGAATTTTCTATTTGGGTATATTTAACCAATCAAGAGAGAAGCAACTTATGATCAGTGAGGATATTGACAAATGTCCAAGGCATTTGATTTCTTTCATAAAGTATGTATCAGCTGCCACCAAATTACAAGGGTTTTGTACATAAGAACACATCAATTCATGAACAGCTTTGCCTCATCGTTATGCATGAACCCAAATATGTTCTGTTCCACCTGAAAAGTAAACAATTATTGAAACACATTGATAACATTTTATCACTACATAATTAATCCAGTTTCTCTTTTTTGTCCTGCCAATGTTGTTTTCAATGTAGACCTAGATTACAGACAGTGAGACAGGATAGTAAGAAGCTAGGAAAATTCCTTGGCAAATGAAATGGGGAAACTGAGACAGATAGCTAAACAAACTTGCTGAGCAATTTACAGCCAGATACAGAAAGTCACCTCCCTGGAGATAATATCTAGGCCTCAGTTGTATTTCAGCTCCAGGCCCAGAAAAGCAGCAAAATTGCCCACCAAGTGGGCAATTACAGGACCAGATGCAATGACTAATGACCCCCGGCACTGGCCAATCAGTGGAGGCCATGACCCTCAAAGACACAGCTGGAAAACCGACGAAAGTTCTGCTGAAATACTCCAGTGCGACCTCCCCTAAGATTCCTGCCTGTAAGAGAGAGATAAAACCCTCAAAACAAAGAACCTAGCCCTCTCCCTTTTGGGATCACATCCCCATGCCTTTCCTTTCCTCTCTTCTTCCCTCACAGGCACACATCTCCTAAACTCTAAGGGACCCCATGAGACTTAAAACCAGAGGAGCAATAGGCAGCAACAGCTAGTCTCCTGAACCTGTTTCCAAGGCTCCCTTTTCTCTGACTTCCCAGTGTACTGACAGCAGCCCTGCTTCGGCTCTCTCCTATTGCTTCTTCTATGCTAGGCCCTGCCTTCTTTCACGGTCCCCACCTTTAGTAAATATCCTCTAAAAATTACTAGTGTTGTGAAATCACTCCTGCACAAAAGTCAAGAACCCATTCACCACAGGCCAGCCCTGGGCAGACCTGTTCAGGGCCAGGTCTCCTGTCTGGTAACAAAAGGACTTCTAAATTAAGTAGTAATTTGGGGAGATTTGGTCCAGTTCTGAGTGACTTCGTGGGAAGTCACAGACCTTGTTTTCATTTGTTCAACAAGAAGAACAAAAGAGTTGTCAAACAAAAAATCACATAGGGAGATGAATACATGTCATAGTTTTCTAAAGAGAAAAATTATTAAAACCAGAAAACGAAGTTTAATACAGTAACAAGTAAATTTAGCTTCTTAGAAATGTGACTTTTGTTTAAAATGATTCCAGAAATCAATGCAAAGCAACAAATAGATAATCCCTCAGAAGTCTGACTCTTCCAGAGATAAGACATAACCATGGAGTTCAGTACTCCACAGAAGACAAAGATCACATTGTTTTCTTTCATTTTTAAAGAGCAGACCGTATAGTCAAAGATTAAAATAATTTTTATCTAAACTATTCTTTTTTATTACTCAAAATCTTTTCTAGTTAAACACATTTTTATATACATTTTAGTTTAAATACATTTTATATTAGTTTCAGGTGTTCAGCATAGTGTTTAGACAATTATATAGTTTACGAAGTGATCCTCTTGATAGTACCCACCTGGCACCATGCATAGTCATTACAATATTGTTGACTGTTTTTTGTCCAGAGGTTACAATTGTTATCTGCAAGAGGTTTATCTAAATACATAAATGCAGTTAGATAAAATTTTGAAGTTTTAACTTCAGCTTTTTAAAATAAATTAACTATCAATATAGTACAAAGGGCAATATATCTCACATAAATTTACCACCATAATTGGAGCTTTGCAAATAGCAAATATGTGTTAATTCACGATCAATTATTTTGTAATCTGTATTTATGCATTTTAATTACCAAGGATTTCACGTAACAATGTTATTAATTAAGTTCATATTAGTAACAGGCCTTAAAGTCAGTTAAAAGTTTAAAAAATTATGCTTACAGTATAATATAATCATTGTTGATTTCAAAAGTCAAAGGGATGCTGTTTAAATATCATATACAGAGAGAAGTGAAATAACCAACTTAAAATGATTTGCACTATTATTTGGAGTTTACAAGAGCCAGTCCTTGTATAAAACAGCAGTTATTCTTTAATTTAGTTAAATACATATGTATATATTTTTGTCCCTTATAATATTTTGTGTAAATAATGATAATTTGACCCATGAATCTAACAGAGGAAATTTGGAAAGTTTAAAATAATGAGGTTAGAGAAAAGACACATATATCTATTGTCAAACTAATATAATTTGTCCAAGGATTCATGTAAAATAGGAAAATTACTCATGCCATTTTTAATATAGTTTATAAAACTCTGCATTTACCAACCAAGTTTTAGAACTTATTCAACTTACATTTAATAGTTTTGTCTTTGTGAATTTTTTCCCCCTGCACCAAGGTTTTTCTAGTTATGGAGCTAGGTATTGTCATGGGTCTTTTGTAAGAGAAGGGCTTATTTTTGTTTTTGTCCTCTGAGCTGTTTTAAGTTGGTGGCACCCATCAGAGAGATGCAAATTAAAACCACAGTGAGATACCCCTTCACACTGGTCAGAATGGCCGTCATAAACAAATCAACAAACAACAAGTGTTGGAGAGGGTGTGGAGAAAAGGGAACCCTAGTGCACTGTTGGTGGGATTGCAGACTGGTGCAGCCACCTTGAAAAACAGAACGGAATTTCCTCAGAAAACTAAAAATGAAACTGCCTTTTGACCCGGCAATTCCACTGCTAAGATTATATCTTAAGAACCCTGAAACACCAATCCAAAAGAACCTGTGCACCCCAATGTTCATAGCAGCACGATTTACAATAGCCAAGTGCTGGAAGCAACCCAAGTGCCCATCAGTAAATGAATGGATCAAAAAACTATGGTACATTTACACAACGGAATTCTATGCAGCAGAAAGAAAGAAGGAGGTCCTGCCCTTTGTGGCAGCATGGATGGAACTGGAGAGCATTATGCTAAGTGAAATAAGCCAGGCAGTGAAAGACAAATATCATATGATCTCACCATTAACAGGAGCCTAATCAACAAAACGAACAAGCAAGCAAAGTATAGCCAAAGACATTGAAATTGAGAACAGGCTGACAGTGATCAGAAGGGAGAGGGGAGGGAATAATGGGGGAAAAGGGTGAAGGGTTTACCAGAACAATTATAAAGGACATATGGACAATACACACAGTGGGGGGTGGGAATGGGGGAGGGAGGCGGGGAGGGCTGGGGTGGTGGGGAAGGGTTAGGGGAAAAGGCAGAAAACTGTACTTGGACAACAATTAAAAAGATTTTTTAAATAAATAAATAAATAAATTGGTGCTTCTTAAACCTGTATAGGCCAGATGAGTCAGAGGAAATTTTTGTTCCTGACCGTGCTTGGAGAAGAGGGAAGGCAGAAACCCCCACCTCCAGGTATACCAACCACACTCCCTGCCCCTTCCTGCACTTGACAGCTGAGCTGTCCATTTTGTCTTCGTGGCTTTCTGTGCATGAGTAGGTGTCATTACTGGGGAGAGAGAGATGGCTGCATTCCTGTAGGAGTGACCCTGGCTTTGCAGATCTGGGGGACAGCAACAGCCAACTCTGAGGTTCTAACCATGGTGTTGAGACAGTATTTCTTTACTCTTTGTATATATCTGCCTGTAATCCAACTGCCATCTCTGGCTCAGGCATTCTCCTCTAATAATTTGTTTCTCCCTTGATGGCTGAAAGGCTTACATATCATCAGATAGCTGTTAAAACAGCTTCATTGCTTAAAGGAATGTGTCTTTGTTCAGCCCTTGTTTCCAAAGAATTTGTTCCAGAATGTTCTAAGATTTCTAGAACCTAATTAGCTATTTTCTATGACATAATGTGTTCTTGTCTGATTAATGTATTTATTTTATGAGTTACTTTGCCCATTACTTCCTATTATCCAGCTCCAGATATCCCATTTAAGGTGTAAATTGGGCAATATCCTACCATTATTTAGAAATGTTGTGAAGGTTAGTTATATTTCTCTATCTTATTACTATTAGCTTCTTAGTTTATAGTCTGCCAATTCAGAGACCAAATAGTTATAGCACTTGGTATTGTTTAGGAATCAGCAAATATGTTGTCAATGATGTCTTCAACTATACATTGTAATTTAACAAACTCAATATTTAGTTCCTCAACCTTTGATTGTGGTCTTGTAGTGGTAGGTGAGGGGGTAGGGGCCGGGGCTTCCAGGCAACCCAATAGGGTTGTTTTCTTTTGTGTTTGTCCTCTGGTACTTCTTAAATCTGTGTAACATAAAACACAGTGCTTCCATGAGTAAATCAGGTCACGGGGGCCCAGTGAATTCTCCTCAAGATCCCCGCACCCCCAAGCTTTGTCAGATGCCAGCAGCCCTCTTTCAGGTAGCTGGTAGCTTCACCCCAGGTTTTAGTCTGGCCCACTATGTGGTGCAGCTCTTCATTTTATATGAGTAGAGAGTCTGGTCCCCTGAGCCCATTGCACTAGCTGTCTGTTTCTGTGTGATTTCCGGTTATTGTCTCCATTTGTTGTAATGCCCATATGTACCCTGTCAGACTGTGTGTGTGTGTGTGTGTGTAACTGGTGTCTATTTAGACTGGGAGGTTAGGATATGTATCCCCCAATAATGGAGTGTACTGTTGGCTATGTGTGGTCTTCTTATTAGAGAGAAAGAGCCATTATTTTTATTTTTCCTTTATAACATCTGGTACCAAATCCCTTCTTCTGATGATGTCTGAAAATCTTATTGCTGTTTGGGTAGGGAAGATTTTTTTCCCTTAGCAGCCCCTTTCCCTTTCTTCTTCCATGGATATATAATAGGTGACAGAGGGTATTTCTTTATTTATGATTAATTAATCTGCAAAATTTCCTAATAGAGAGAAAAAATAAAAAGGAATCACTAAACATTGATCAAACTGATTGGATTAAAAAATACTGACACTACCCAGTGTTAGTGAGGATACAAGCAACTGAACCCTCAAATGTTGCTCTGGATGCAGAAGGGGGCAATTTCTCATGAAGTTAAACATATTCTTCCCTATGGCCTAACAATCCCACTCCAGTGGTTTCACCCTAAATAAATTAAAAAGTTCTTTTCACAAAAACTTGCACAAGCTTTACCTGTAATATCCCCAAACAGGAAACAATCAAAACATCCATCTTCATTGAGTGAGTAGGTACAAGGACTGTGGCCAACCACACCACTGAGTTCTTTCTGCTCAGCAAGGATAAAGAGCACATGGTTGACACAAGGCTGGAATCACTCTCAAAGGCATCAGGCTGAGTGCAAAAAGCCTGGTTCAAGATATTAAATATGAGGATTCCATTATAAGACATTCTGGAAAAGACAAAACTGTAGTGATGGATTGGCTTGGAGCAGATTGTTTTCTGTCACTCTGCTAATTCACTATGTTTTCAAAGATTTGATTAAATTCTTTATTTATTAAGTTTGATCTGGTATACATTCCTCATTTTTGTGATGAGTGACAGGACCATGAGCAGTACAGTCATGTTTTGTAGAAGCTGTTCTGCTTGATGATATGTTCTTTGTGCACTCCGGCAGAGGTGGGAGGCTAGGCGTCAGCCCTGAAAGTGAACTCCCAGAGGTGGGCAGTTGCTGCTTCAGCTGGATTTCTGCCAGACATTTCTCCTTACCCACATCAGTCCCAGCTGCACTAACACCCAAACCATCTCCTTTGGCTTTGAATATTTTCGTGTTTTTTTTTTTTTTCCTTCTACAGATTTGACCAGGTCACCATTGACTTTTGTTCTGAACTTATTTCGTGATCTGTTGTTTAATGCCTTTTCTACACCAGAATCAGTTTTTCACAGTGCATCTATGTTGAACATTTTCATCTCAAATTATGCTTTAATGTCAGAGAGCATTTCTGCAGTGTGACCTAGTTTTCCTGTTAACTAAGTTGGGGTTCATACCTTATTCATCGCCAACTGGACACAACCAGCCAACCTGTCCCAGAGGTCACAGTACAGAAAGTCCCACCAGCCAAATATAACTGCTCCAAGCACTTAGTTTGTTAAGTCAATTTAAAACACACAGGGAAAAGCAAGAAGAAAGAAATGGGGTTAGTTAATGGAGCTAGGTAAGGTGCAAGCAGGTGGGAAGGCCACACTCTCTAAATCCTGGCATCATGTATTTGTGTCTCTGCCACATCAGCATCCCTGTTGTGATGTCATAAGGACAAGGTTGAAGTTTACAAAGGAGGCACAATCAGGAAAGGTGTCCATGGCCACTGGGTCAAGGATGTCTGGCCCCCTTTATGATAGGCAATTAGCCTGCTGAGCAGCTATGGGGGTTAGGTGCATTACTTAGACTGAGGTCATATAGGGCTAGCTAGAAATGGTGGTGAATTAAAACCTCATGAGTATTTAATGCCTCAGTGCCTCATATATATTTAGTCATGAATTTCAGGTATCTCTTAGCCTTTGCATTCTCTACCTGTGTTAAACACGCACATGTATATCTATTTAAAAGTAAATGGTATTAAGTACCTAAATTACTTAATCATTACATTTTGTAAATGGAAAGCACTTTAGAAACTATCTTGTCTAAATTCTGAATTTTATAGGAAAGGAAACTGAAATCCAAAGAAAGTGTGAATCAAAATATATCTTAGAAGAAGCACTAAGTCCTGACTCTTTCCATTACACTAAAATATTTACTCTGACAATATTGAGCTGTTTCTGGTATTGCAAAAGAAGGTGTTAATAAGCAAAAATCTCACTGAACTAATACTAGCAATATAGATACTCATTTTGAAAGAAAATCTATCTTTAGACATTTTATTTTTTTAAATGTCAGAAAAGTAGATAGGCTAGAAAATCCATCACCTAGTTTTAATACTTGTTGACTGTATCAGTCAGGAAAGGCTAGGTTATACTTCAGTGACAAACAATCCAAGTGGCTTTACAGTGGCATTTAAAGCAACAAATTTACCGCTATGTGTTCAACATAGGTTGGTGGGAGACTGGGGGCTATATTTCTTTTAGGCATTGCTTGGGGACCCAAGTTGACAGAGGTTCCATGATGTTATAATGCTAATTTCACAAGAGGCTGGCTCTGCTGTGGTTAAACATCCCGGCCAGCTACAAACTGGAGAGTTAGTAGGAGTGATTAGATCTTGCCCCAAAAGTACTTCCTTATTTTCACTCATTATTTACCAGCCAGGTCTAATAACCTGACCACTACTGTATTCACTTCAAGAATCTGGGGCAGTGTAATTCTCTAGGCATCAGGAAGTAGATATGGGTGAACATTAGTAATGTCCAACTCTGCTATATATGTTTCATTAATTTGCATGTTTGTGTGTGAAATAATTTTTTTTGGCTTTGCTGAACCAATGAATTTTCTTTACTATTGTTCAAGTGCAGTTATCTCCATTTCCTCCCCCCGCCCCACCCCACCCCACGCATCACAACCTCCCACCCTTGATCCTACCCCCCTTTGGCTTTTTCAATGTGTCCTTTATATATGTTCCTTGATAACCCTTCCTCTGCACCCCTGTTACTCCCTCCCCCATCCCCTCTGCCTACTGTCAGTTTGTTCTTTATTTCAATGTTTCTGGTTATATTTCGCTTGCTTGTGTTTTTTGTTGATTAGGTTCCACTTATAGGTGAGGTCATGTGGTATTTGTCTCTCACTGCCTGGCTTATTTCATTTAGCATAATGTTCTCCAGTTCCATCCATGCTGTTGCAAAGGGTAGAGCTCCTTCTCTCTTTCTGCTGTGTAGTATTCCATTGTGTAAATGTACCGTAGTGTTATGATCCACTCATTTACTGATTGGTACTTAGGTTGCTTCCAGACTTGGCTATTACAAATTGTGCTGCTATGAACATTAGGGTGCATAGGTTCTTTTGAATTGGTGTTTCATGATTCTAAGGGTATAATCCCAGCAGTAGAATTGCCAGGTCAAAAGGTAGTTCCATTTTTAGTTTTCTGGGGAAATTCCATACTGTTTTCCACAATGGCTGGACCAGTCTGCATTCCCACCAACAGTGTAATGGGGTTCTCTTTTCTCCACCACCTGACCAGCACTTATTGTTTGTTGATTTGTTTATGATGGCCATTCTGACTGGTGTTAAATGGTGTCTCATTGTGGTTTTAATTTGTATCTCTCTGATGGCTAGGGATGCTGAGCATCCTTTCATATGTCTCTGGGCTCTCTGTATGTCCTTGGAGACCTGTCTGTTCAGGTCCTTTGTCCATTTTTTTAATTGGGTTGTTTGTCTTCTTAAAGTAGAGTCATGTGAATTCTTTATATACTTTGGAGATCAAACCCTTGTCCGAGGTATCATTTGCAAACATATTTTCCCCAACAGTTGGTTCCATTTTCATTTTTCTAATGTTTTCTTTAGCTGTGTAGAAGCTTTTTATTTTGATGAATTCCCATTTGTTTATTCTTTCCTATATGTCCCTTGCGCTAGGGGACATATCAGTGAAAATACTGCTCCATAGGATATCTGAGATTTTCCTGCCTACGTTCTCCTCTAGAACTTGTATGGTGTTGTGACTTATATTTAAGTCTTTTATCCACCTTGAGTTTATTTTCATGTATGGTGTAAGTTGGTTGTTGAGTTTCATTTTTTTGCATGTAGCTGTCCAGATCTCCCAACACCATTTGTTGAAGAGGCTATGTTTTCTCCATTTTCATGCTTCTGCCCCCCTTTGTCAAATATTAATTGATCATAGAGACTTGGGTTTTTTTCTGGGCCCTCTCTTCTGTTGCACTGATCTATGTGTCTGTTCTTATGCCAGTACCAGACTGTTTTGATTACCAGGGCTTTGTAATATAGTTCGATGTCAGGTATTGTGACCCCTCCTACTTTGTTCTTCTTTCTCAGATTTCCTGTGGCTATTCTGGGTTATTTATGGTTCCATATACAGTTTTGAAGTGTTTGTTCCATATCAGTGAAATATGTCTTTGGCAATAGGGATTGCATCGAATCTATAAATCGCTTTGGGTAGTAGAGACATTTTGTTGATGTTAACTCTTTCAATCCATGTACATGGGATATGCTTCCATTTGTTTGTGTCTTCCTTAATATTTTTCAGTGTTTTTTAGTTTTCTGAGTACAGGTCTCTTACCTCCTTGGTTAGGTTTTTTCTCAGGTACTTTATTTTCTTGTTGATATAGCAAACGGGATTTTTCCTGATTTTTGTTTCTGATTTTTCACTGTTGTACAAAATGCCTTTGATTTCTGTATATTGACTTCGTAACCTGTGTTTTGTCAAATACACTTATTAGGTCTAGTTTTTTGGTGGAGTCTATAGAATTTTCTATGTATACTATCATGTCATCTGCAAACAATGACAGTTTTACTTCCTCCTTTCCAACTTGGATGCCTTTTATTTCTTTTTCTTGTCTGATTTCTGTGGCAAGGACTTCCAGTACTATGTTGAATAGGAGTGGTGATAGAGGGCATCCTTGTCTTGTTCCTGATCTTAGTGGAAAAGCTCTAAGTTTTTGTCCATTGAGTATGATGCTGGCTGTAGGTTTTTCATATATGGCCTTTATTATGTTGAGGTATGCTTCCCACTTTGCCGAGTGTTTTTATTATAAATGGGCGCTGTACCTTATCAAATGCTTTTTGAGCAAATATTGATATGATCATGTGATTTTTGTCTTCCCTTTTCTTTACATGATGTATTACAGCTATTGATTTGCAAATATTATACCATCCTTGCATCCCTGGGATGAATCCTAGTTGATCATGGTGTGTCATCTTTTTAATGTATTGTTGAATGCAGTTTGCCAATATTTTGTTGAGGATTTTAGTGTCCATGTTCATCAGGGATATTGGCCTGAAGTTTTCTTTCTTTGTAATGTCTTTATCTGTTTTGGGGATTAGGATGATGCTGGCTTCATAAAGAGTTTGGGCATCTTGTATCTTCTTAGACTTTTTGGAATAATCTGTGAAGGATAGGGGTTAGCTTGTGTGTGAAATATTTTAATGTAAGCTATAGACATGACATTTTTCCCCTTATTGTTATCTCTATAAAATAGGAACACTCCCCCATTTTTCTTCAGTATTGCAATGTGAATTATAGACATTATGACATTTCACCTCTAAATACTTCAGTAGGCTTGTTTTCAAACAAGAATGTTTACTTTATAATCACATGATCATTATCATACCTAACAAAATTAATAGTTCCATAGTATCTAACATCAATCCATAGTTAAGTTTTTCAATTATCTCAAAACTTGCCTTTTTGTTTATACACCAGAATCCAATTAAGGACTATACATTGCATTATTGTGCCTGATATAATCTCTCTCAGTAAAACATAGTCTCCTCCTGTGCCCCAGGACAAATTTATATGAGCTCTTTCTATATGACCTCAAGTTTTTGAAGGGACAGTTAAAATGTATGCTGAATGCTGAGTGTAGTTATATGGTAGACTGTCCCAGCTCCTGTTTGTTTCCTTATGGAGCTAACTTACTTATTCCTTTACCTTCTATTTATCCATCAACTGAAGGCAGATAGAAGGGCTTCATTCAACTGAGCATAACTGTTTTTGGATGAGAACACTTCCTAATTGATAGTGTAAAAGTGGGAAATTGTAATGGTGGGAAATCTTTTGACATTGTTCTGTAATTGCTGACATATGAAGCTTGTAGATGAACAGTATGTTTGTATAAGAATCCTAGGAACTAGCTTCTAAATATACAGTCTCCGACCTTCAGGAATCCCAGTTCCAGGAGATTTGCTGACCTTCCACCATGGAGCCAGGATAATGTAAAGCCAGGATGACTAAACCAGGATGATGCACACCAGACCATCACTTGCCTTGTCAGAATGAACTGCGCTAGTCTGCACACAGAGAACTTTTCAACCCCCTCCCTTTATTTCTTTATTTTGTTCCCCCCTCCTTCCTTATAAAAATCCCTGCTTCCACTGAGAGGTGGCGATGAGCTTTCTGACAGGAGTCCCCATCTTCCAAGTGGCCAACAACCAAAAATAAACCACTTTCCTTTACATTAGCACCTGCCTCTTGAGTATTGGCTTTCACAGAAGCAGGCAGCCAGACCTGTGTTCAGTTATAATAGCGTCACATTCATGTTGTTCCATGGAAGGAGGAGTGGCTGTCTGATAGTCAGTGATAGAACTCTGACCACACCAAGCCCTTTTGTGAAGGTTACATTTCCAAAAAGTGATCTGTGCAGTGATTTTTGTTTGTTTGTTTGGCACCATATCAGTTCCCCACTGAGCCTCAAAGAAAAATATTTTAAGGAGCAATATTCATTTTCATTTACAACTCTCCTTGGCAGAAGCATTTCAAATCAATATAGAGAAGCTACAAAAATTAAGCAAATCAATGTGGAAAAGTGGCTACTCAAACGTGTAAAGTTAGCAATGGGAAAAGTCCAAATCTGATTTAAAATGCCATTCCTTCCTGTTTTCTCCTGTGCTATGACACCACAGACTCCTGGTTCTGCTATTCCCCTCAGACTGCTTCCTAATCCTGAAGTGGACTTCTTTTGGTGCTGTGCTAGGTGCTGTCTTCCTTGCTCCTGCCAAACCTCCTTTGGAAGATATTATCCATATCCATGTCTTCAGCTGCAGCCTACATGCTAATGAGTCACAAACCTCAGTGTATTCATCAGGGTTCTCTGGAGAAACAGAACCAATAGGGCGTGTGTGTGTGTGTGTATGTGTGTGCGCACGTATGGCCCACATGATTATGGAGGCTGAGAAGTCCCCAGATCTGCTGTCTGCAAGCTGGAGACCCAGGAAAGATGGTAGTATAAATCCCACTCTGAGTCCAAAGGTCTGAGGATCAGGGGAGCTGATGGCTTCCTTTCCAGTCTGAGGACAGGAGACCACATCCCAGCTCAAAGTCAGGCAGAGAGCAAACTCTCCCATCCTCTGTTTTCTTGTTCTATTCAGGCCTCAGTGAATCGCATGAGGCCAACCCACATTGGGGGGGATATCTGCTTTACCCAGGCCACAGACTCATTGCTAACTTTATCTGGAAACAGCCATAAATAATGTTTGACTGAATACCTGGGCGCTCCATGATCCAGACAAGCTGACCTATAAAGTTAACCACAACACTCAGTATACCCGACCACTTAGCCACTTAGCTAACCTGCTGGACTCTCCACCTTCACCATGTGGACATGATGTAGAGTCATTGCAAAACTTAATTCACTCTGCCACTCACATCTTTCCAAGAATAGCTCCTTGAAATTGTATATAACTACTCAGGTGTTTTGCTCAAGCTTCCTTCTGCTTATTAGCAGGAAGAACACTAACCAAATATTTACTCCATGTTAAATTTAGCCTGACCCAATAATCTGAATAAGTCTTCTCAGCCTCTAGGATTGCCGTCACCCCCTCCCTCTCACAGGCTGTCCTGGTGTGGGTAGAGCTCTTCAGAGGTGACTATGGAGGAAGATGCTGTGGTTGCATGCCTGGTCCTCAGTCTCTCTGCTGTCTGGAGCTGTGTTCTCTGCACTGCAGGCTGCCCCTCTGCTGTTTCATCTGGGTGCCCTCACTGATGTCTTAAGTTTCTGCTTGGGGAAAAAAGAAGGTATGGGGCAAGTAGCAGAATGTAATTATGCTGTGGAACAGTCTCACCTGTGCAGGTACCTTCAGTTGTGGTTACCCCGCCCCATCTAAAATGCAGCCAAACAGAATAGAAAAGGCTAAAAACAAGCAAAACCACACTGAAGAGAAAGGTAATCAGATGTCAAAAGGCTGTGGTAACATGCTGATGCATTTTCACATCGCAGTAGCTTTCCTCACTAAAATCTAGTGGAAAGCAGGGTACTTACTGTTATAAATTAAAAATTTTGTGAAAGAGGTCAGCCACCTAATCCATGCCTTCCCCCCACAAATAAAACATCTTAGTTCTTTATATATGAAGGCAAGAATTCCTGTATAATTCAGTTCAGTTAATTTTTTAAACAGTAAAATATCATGAAGAATGTTTTAAATATATCCATTCAGATTTTAATAAAAATTGCTACCATTTATTCAATACATTTGTTATTTTAACTTTTTAGACACGTCACAAGAAAACTAAGATGAAAGATGAATTAAATTACCTAAGGCCACACAAGTAAAAAGTGAGGAAGGGAGGATTACCAGGTTTGCGTTTGATCATCAGGCTGTTCTGGTTCTATTTCTACACGCTGCCTGTCCCATTCGGTGGGCTGTCACCCTCACTTGATCACCCTCACTTGTGTGGAGGTGGAACTCCACAATGCCCATTTCTCCCTAATTTTATAAACTACAAGTTCTGTCCAGGAGGTATCCCTCCCTGTAAGATGAAAAATAGAGGCATTTATTAAAGAAAATACAAGAAACATTGTACGTAGGACAGTGATGCCTCAGTTCCCTTTAAAGTAGCTACCCTGGGACCTCACACAGTTCTCCCAATCACCATCTAAGCTGCCCCATCATATTTTCCTGAATCTCATTGATCATGTGAAATCTCTTCCCTTTCAAAGGTGATTTTAGTTTTGGGAAAATCCAGAAGTCGCAGGGCACCAAATCTGAGCTCTAGGGGGTCTGAGTCACCTGGGTGATTTGATGTTTCACAAAAAAACTCTGAATGAGATGTGATGCATGAGCGGGCATGTTGTCATGATGAAGCTGCTAATCACCAGTTGCCCATAACTGTGGCTTTCTGAATCATCCAAATGGTTTCCACAGAGGAATGTTCAAGTTTAACACAAAATTTATTGTAGATCATTGCTCTATTCAGTTATTTTGAGTACGATAACCACACAGTACACACACTTGCTCAGTGGCATCTACTCCCCCCACTGACTAGTACAGTGAAGTCACCAATGATCACGCATGTGCATTCCAGTCCACTCTCCTAGGCTGCCAGGTCACATTGATGTTGTGCAACCATTCTTGTTATATTAATAATGGCTGAAGTTTTTCAGGACAGACTTCATATGTCTGTGATCATAATAGCACCAATGTTTAAACACTTATTATGCCAGATACTTTGCTAAGGGTTAAACATACATCTCTTCCCAACTTGTGAATTTTTGTAATTTAATCCTCATTTTTGATAAAGTAACCTGAAGGAAATTAAAAGAAAAAAACTTAACCAAACTTCTATAGCTAGTGAGTGCCAGAACTGGTATTTGAGCTCCTGACTTATCCTGCTTCTGATTATTAAACATCTCTAGTGCCAGTTTTCCAGAGGATAGGACTCTATGTTCTTCTCACTTCATGTGCTATCTACATACATTTGGGATTGGCTCTGACCCTCTCTCCTGTGCCTTTACTTGCCATGTCTTTACTTCCCAGTCTCTGCATCTTTATATCCCATTTCTCCACATTTCTCCTCAGTAACTGACTGGAACATAGAATTAAGCCATATAATTTGCCCTGTGACTATTTCTGGCATAAAGTGTTTTTGATTTAAAAACTATTGTTTTTTTAACTATTTTAAAACTATTTGAAACTATTTTAATCAAAATTTTTTAAACTAATTTTTCTTTTTTAATTATATGGGCACTCAGAGACTCTTTTTCTTAATTTTCTCTGGAAAATGTTAAATGTACAGAAAAGTTAAAAGAATACAACAAATACATGTATATTTGTTTTTCTAAGTAAGTTGTAGACATCGTAACACTTCACTCCCAAATGTTTAAACATGTTTCTAAGGAGTGAAGGAATTCTCCTGTAAAATGCCATTATCACACCTAAACCTATGAACAACTTCATAATGCCATCTATACTTAGAATTGCCCACCATATAGGTCATAGATTTAAAAAAAAATTTAAGTCACACATTACACTTGGTTATACCTCTTTAGTCTCTTTTAATCTGGAACACTGACTGGTTTAAAGAATGCAGTTGCCCTGTGGAGCATCTGGGTTCCAGGTGTCTCTGGTTGTATCCTTACAGTTGGGTGCAGACTGGTATTGAGGCAGCAATGCTGCACCAGTGCTGTCACCAGCAAGCCTGCTTCCAATTCAGAATAGGAGGCAACTTGGAACGGCAGTCTGCCCCACTCTGGGTGCTGCTGTTTGATCACATGGTTATGGGGGTTTTATATTTGCTTTATTCCTGTTGCTGCTCTGTTAGCATCCCTTTGATAGAAACATAAACATTTCTGATTGTTAAAAACACTGGGTTGTAGTGAGAACAAGAAAGTGGGTCCTGTCAAGGGACAGAGACACAGCAAATATAGCTTTGCCCTGGGACCATGTTTTCCATCTCCCACCAGGTGGGCATGAACTGAGAAAATGATGGGGGCAGTGAAGGTGAGGAAGGGAGACACGATAATGTGGAGGCTGCTATTCTTGTCCTTAGCACCATAACCTCCAGTACCTATTCTGGTGACAGTGATCAGAGTGTGGGAATATGCCCTAAATCAATTTGTCTTCCTCCTGTCTTTGTCCTCTGTGACTCATCATATTTGGCCAGAAAACATGGTTCCATTCTCGGCTCTTCTCTGCCCTTTATTTTCACATCCAACTTTCCATTGAGATCTCGCTCACTCTCACACCTGTTCTCCTATGTGATGCTGCAGTCCTCACTGCAGCAGCCCTGGAGTGGAGCCCATTTCTCCTTAATACTCTACTGCAGTGACAGCCTCCTAAGTGTTCTTCCCACCACTCTCGTCCCCTCCATCACCTTCCAAGTTACTCTACCTGCTGGATGGCTGGATCACATCACTTTCCTGATTAAAAATCTGCACTAGCTCCTTATTTCTTACAGGGAAAGTTAAAATGTTTTGCTTGGGTCACAAACTTCCCCTCCTCTGTTCTTAAATGCAATTTCTTTAACAATAAACTTTGTTGGTTGAAGTAAAACACATGTACAGAACAGTGCAGAATAGTAAACACACAGCTTGATCAGTCTTCACAAAGTGAACCTGTCCAGGTCAGGAAATAAAGCATTCCCAGCGTCCCAGAAGCCCTACTCACTCCTTCCCCCAACTGCTAAAGCTCCCTTCTCCCCATTGCCATCACTCTCCTGACTTCTAACACCATAGAGGAGCTCTGTCCCTAAAGAAACTTCTATAAATGGAATTATACAGAATTTGTTCCAAGTCTGGCTTCATTTTGCAACATTATAAGAGTCACCCAGGTTGTTCAGGTCTCTTTAGATTGTTTGTGTAGTATTGTGCAATACCTCACTGTATGAGTATATCATAATCTACTCTGTCGGGCATTTGGGCTACTTCTAATTTTTAGCAATTATAAATAATGTTGTTATGAACATTCATGTACAGGTTCCTGGATGGATATGTGTCTGCATTTCCATAGGAGGTATACCTAGGAGCCAAATTGCTGGGCTATAAGTATTGCTTATGTCAGCTTCTGGTCAAGACAATGGAGTAGGTAAACCTCTTCCCATTACCACATCAAAATTACAACTAAACTACAGAACAACCATCCTTGAGAACCTCCTAAAATCTAGCTGAACAGAAGTACTATAACTAAGGATATACAGAAGAAACCATATGGAGACTGATAGGAGGGACAGAGGCACAGAAGACGCTGGTCTCACAACCACATGTGGCATTTAAAAATCAGGAAATTTCAGTTGCAGAGGTCTCATTAGAGAAGCGAGGGGTACCACCCCCACACCAGGCTCCCCAGCTCAGGGTTTCAGTGCTGGGAAGAGAAGTCCCCATAACTTCTGTCTGTGAAAACCAGTGGGGATTTTGGCTAAGACAGATGGCTTCTGGAGTTCCAGGCATTCCTCTTAAAGGACTCACCTAGACTTACTAGGATTCATTCCCTCTGAGCTCCAGTGCTTGGCAGCTTGAAAGGCACCAGGGATGTACAGAGAGGAACTGAATTGTCTGGCTTCAGGCAGAGAGCTGGAGGGGCAGCTTTCTCCCAGACAGAAGTGCTGGCAGATGCATTGTTCCTTTGTGAATCCCTCCCCCCACGCAGCCTGTAGGGAAATGCAGGCACCATACCTGAGACTCCATCAACCTGGCTATCATGATTCGCCCACCCCTGGTGATTCCTTGAGATCCTGCCCCACCCATCCTATGGGCCCACCCAAGCCCTTTCCAGTGGCTTTTCCATACAGCTTGTTTTGGTTCATGCTACAGACTTTACTAAAATCTCTCAAAATTTCACAAACATGAAACAAGCAGCATCTGGCCTTGGTGTTCCCTGTACCTCTTGCTAAATGGCCTCAAGCCTGGCACTAGTGCCAGCTGGCCTCAGTTTGTAGCTTAGCTTCTCCCAGGCACCTCCAAGTTCAGCACAAGTGGCAACAATCTGAAGATCACTTTGTAGCTAATACCAAGTGGCCGTGAGCAGGGTATAGGCAGTAGCTGACCTTGGCCTGTACCCCCCAAAAGCCTCCACAAACAACACACTTGGTGGCCAGCTTTTGACTATACCAGAGCACTATCCAACCACCTCCAATGATGACACAGTCAAAGGGTAGAGGTGGCAGGGATCAGAGCCCCACTAAAGCAAACCCTGCTCTGTAGGGTCAGCCACAGCACAGCAGCTCCTCCACTGTAATCACAGCCAGTTCTCACAACAATCAGCCTGAGGGCAAATCCCTCTCACCGATGTGCCAACAGCAGTCAAAGCTCAACTGCAACAGAAGGGCACACACAACACACAAGAGATACACCTAGAGGACCCAGCTCAAGAGACCAGAGAGACTGTACCACTGGGTCACACATGATACACTATATAAGGCCACTCTACCAAGACTGAGAAATAAAGCAGCCCTACCTAATACATAGAAACACAGAAAGGAAGCCAAAATGAGGAGATAAACATGTTTCAAATGAAATAACAGAAAAAAAACCTCAACAAAATGGAGACTAGTAATGCCCCACATACAGAGTTCAAAACACTGCTTATGCCCTGGCTGCTGTGGCTAATTGGAGTGAGTATTTGCCTATGAACCAAGGGGTCCCCAGTTCAATTCCCAGTCAGGGCACATGCCTGGGTTGAGGACTGAGTCCTTGGTCGGGGGGGGGCACTTAAGAGGCAACCATACATTGAAGTTTCTCTCCATCTCTTTCTCCCTCGCTCCTGCTCTCTAAAAATAAATAAAACCTTTAAAAAACAAAACAGAAAAAGCTTATAAGGCTTCTCAATGATCTCAGTGAGAACTTTTAAAAAAAGGCCCCCACCAAGACAGATCATAATTAAAATGCTAAAGGTTAAAGACAATGAGAGAATCATAAAAGCAGCAAAAGAAAATCAGTTAATTACCTATAAAGGCACTCCCATAAAACTTCCTGTTGATTTCTCAACAGAAATTTTGCAGGCCAGAAGGGATTGGCACAAAATATTGAAAATGACGAAAAGTAAAAACCTACAACGGAGTTACTCTATCCAGCAAATCTATCATTTAGGCAAGAAAGAGGTGAAGGAGTTTCTTACCACCAAACCAGCTTTACATGAAATATTAAAGGGAATTCTTTAAGCAGAAAAAAAAGATAAAAACTGTGAATAATAAAATGGCATAAGCACATATCCTTCAACAGTTACTTTAAATGTAAATCAAGAAAATTCTCTAATTAAAAGACTTAGAGTAGCTGAATGGAAAAGAAAAAAAGACTCTTACATTTGCTGTCTACAAGAGAGTCACTTCAGATTGAAAGACACACAGAGACTGAAAGTACGGATAGTTCATGAAAATGGAAATAGTTTTTAAAAAGCTGGAGTAGCAATATTTATACCAGACTAAATAGATTTTAAAACAAAGACTATACCAAGAAACAAAGAAGGACCCAGGAATTCCACTTCTGGGTATTTATCCAAAGAAACCCAAAACACTAATTCATAAAGACATATTCATCCACATGTTCATTGCAGCATTACTTACAAAAGCAATATATGGAAGCAACCAAATTATCCATCAATAGGTGAATGGATAAAAAAGATGTGGTACCTATATACCATGGAATATTACTCAACCATAAAAAACAATAAAATCTTGCCACCTGCAACACATAGCAAAATAACACATCTGCAAGACAAGGACAAATGCCATATGATTTCACTTATATGTGAATTCTAAAACAAAAAACAAATAAAATAGAAAAATATAATAGATACAGAAAACATTTTCACAGTTTCTAGATGGGATCCGTGATTACATGGCTGGGTGAAAAGGTGAAAGGATTAAGGACTACACATAGTCAGTTAAAAATACTCATAGGGATATAGAGTACAGCATAGGGAATATAGTGGGTAATATTGTAGTACCTATACATGGTGTCAGATGTATACTACATTTATCAGTGTGATCACTTAGTAAGTTCTATAAATGTCTAGTCATGATACTATAAGTACACTTGAAACTAATATAATATTGTATGTCACCTATAATTGAAAATAAAGTAAATTATGAAAAAACTTGCAAAAGACATGTTTAGTAGGTACTGACAATTTATTCTATCAGTTTACACTCCTATTAACAATGCATAAAAGTTTCTTTTCTAAATACTAGACCTAATAAATGAATTTGGCAAAACAGCTGGATACAAAGTCAATACTCAGAAATCAAAGGCATTCCTGTATACCAACAACAAAACTGAAGAAACAGAAATCAGGAAAAAAATCCCATTTGATATAGCAACAAGAAAAATAAAGTACCTAGGAATAAACCTAACCAAGGAGGTAAAATACCTGTACTCAGAAAACTACACAACATTGAAGAAAGAAGTTAAGGAAGACACAAACAAATGGAAGCATGTACCATGCTCATGGATTGGAAGAATTAACATCATCAAAATGGCCATACTACCCAAAGCAATTTATAGATTCAATGCAATCCCCATTAGAGTACCCATGACATATTTCACAGATATAGAACAAACATTTCAGAAATTTATATGGAACCATAAACGCCCCCGAAGAGCTGCAGCAATTTTGAGAAAGAAGAACAAAGCAGGAGGGATCACAATACCTGATATCAAACTGTATTACAAGGCCACTGTAATCAAAACAGCCTGGTACTGGCATAAAAACAGGCCCATAGACCAATGGAACAGAACAGAGAGCCCAGAAATAAACTCAAGTCTTTACGGTCAATTAATATTTGACAAAGGAGGCAGGAGCATAAAATGGAGCAAAAACAGCCTCTTCAACAGATGGTGTTGGGAGATCTGGACAGCTACGTGCAAAAAAATGAAACTCGATCACCTACTTACGCCATACACAAAAATAAACTCAAGGTGGATAAAAGACTTAAATATAAGTTGTAACACCATAAAAGTCTTCGAGGAAAACATTGGCAGGAAAATCTCAGACATTCCACGCAGCAACATCCTCACAGACACATCCCCTAAAGCAAGGGACATAAAGGAAAGAATAAACAAATGGGACCTCATCAAAACAAAAAGCTTCTGCATGGCTAAAGAAAACAGCACCAAATTACAAAGAGAACCAACAGTATGGGAAAACATATTTGCCAATGATACCTCAGACAAGGACCTGATCTCCAAAATATATAAAGAACTCACACGACTGCACTCCAGGAAGACAAACGACCCAATTAAAAAATGGGCAAAGGGCTTGAACAGACACTTCTCCAAGGAAGACATACAGAGGGCCCAGAGACATATGAAAAGATGCTCAGCATCACTAGCCATCAGAGAGATGCAAATTAAAACCACAATGAGGTACCATCTCACACCAGTCAGAGTGGCCAACACGAACAAATCCACAAACAAATGTTGGAGAGGATGCGGAGAAAAGGGAACCCTAGTGCACTGCTGGTGGGAATGCAGACTGGTGAGGCCACTGTGGAAAACAGTATGGAACTTCCTCAGAAAATTAAAAATGGAACTGCCCTTTGACCCAGCAATTCCGCTGCTGGGATTATACCCTAAGCACCCTGAAACACCAATCCAAAAGAACCTGTGCACCCCAATGTTCATAGCAGCACAATTTACAATAGCCAAGTACTGGAAGCAACCTAAGTGCCCATCAGCAAACGAGTGGATTCAAAAACTATGGTATATTTACACAATGGAATTCTACGCCGCAGAGAGAAAGAAGGAGCTTATACCCTTTGCAACAGCATGGATGAAACTGGAGAGCATTATGCTAAGTGAAATAATCCAGGTGGTGAGGGACAAATACCATATGATCTCACCCTTAACTGGAACATAATCAATAGAAGAAAAAAGCAAACAAAATAGAACCAGAGACATTGATTTTGGGAACAGTCTAGCAGTGGCCAGGGGGGAGTGGGGTGGGGACAGTGGAAGAGGGGATTGCAGGAACTATTATAAAGGACACATGGATAAAATCGAGAGGGATGGTGGGGGTGGGGGAGGGAGGTGGGTTCAGCTGGGGTGAGGGGGAGGGAAGGGGAGAAAAGGCATACAACTGTAACTGAATAACAATAAAAATTTTAAAATAAAAAATGTTTCTTTTCTTCCATAAGTTTGTCAACAGTTCATATTTTCAGACTTTTAATTTTAACCATTCTTGTGGGTATATAGTGGAACTCGTAGTGATTTTAATATGTATTTCTCTGATAGTTAAGAATCTTGGGCACTTTTTAAAATTTTTTCTTGTTATTCAATAACAGTTGTCTGTCTTTTCTCCCCATCCCTCCAACCCACCCCAGTCGAACCCACCTCCCTTCTCCGCCTCCACCCTCCTCCTTGATTTTGTCCCTGTGTCCTTTATAGTAGTTCATGTAATTCCCTCTCCCGACTGTCCCCTCCCCACTCCCCTCTGGTTATTGTTAGATTGTTCTTAACTTCAATGTCTCTGGTTATATTTTGTTTGCTTTTTTCTTTTGTTGATTATGTTCCAGTTAAAGGTGAGATCATATGGCATTTGTCCCTCACCACCTGGATTATTTCACTTAGCATTATGCTCTCCAGTTCCATCCATGCTGTTGCAAAGAGTATAAGCTCCTTCTTTCTCTCTGCTGCATAGAATTCCATTGTGTAAATGTACCATAGTTTTTGGATCCACTCGTTTGCTGATGGGCACTTAGGTTGCTTCCAGTACTAGGCTATTATAAATTGTGCTACTATGAACATTGGGGTGCATAGGTTCTTTTGAATTGGTGTTTCAGGGTTCTTGGGGTATGATCCCAACAGCGGAATTACTGGGTCAAAGGGCAGTTCCATTTTTAATTTTCTGAGGAAGTTCCATACTGTTTTCCACAGTGGCCTCACCAGTCTGCATTCCCACCAACAGTGCACTAGGGTTCCCTTTTCTCCCCATCCTCTCCAACGTTTGTTTGTGGATTTGTTCGTGTTGGCCACTCTGACTGGTGTGAGATGGTACCTCATTGTGGTTTTAAATTTGCATCTCTCTGATGGCTAGTGATGCTGAGCATCTTTTCATATGTCTCTGGGCCCTCTGTATGTCTTCCTTGGAGAAGTGTCTGTTCAAGCCCTTTGCCCATTTTTTAATTGGGTCGTTTGTCTTCCTGGAATGCAGTCATGTGAGTTCTTTATATATTTTGGAGATCAGGTCCTTGTCTGAGGTATCATTGGCAAATATGTTTTCCCATACTGTTGGTTCTCTTTGTAATTTGGTGCTGTTTTCTTTAGCCATGCAGAAGCTTTTTATTTTGATGAGGTCCCATTTGTTTATTCTTTCCTTTATGTCCCTTGCTTTAGGGGATGTGTCTGTGAGGATGTTGCTGCGTGGAATGTCTGAGATTTTCCTGCCAATGTTTTCCTCGAAGACTTTTATGGTGTTACAACTTATATTTAAGTCTTTTATCCACCTTGAGTTTATTTTTGTGTATGGCGTAAGTAGGTGATCAAGTTTCATTTTTTGCACGTAGCTGTCCAGATCTCCCAACACCATCTGTTGAAGAGGCTGTTTTTGCTCCATTTTATGCTCCTGCCTCCTTTGTCAAATATTAATTGACCGTAAAGACTTGAGTTTATTTCTGGGCTCTCTGTTCTGTTCCATTGGTCTATGGGCCTGTTTTTATGCCAGTACCAGGCTGTTTTGATTACAGTGGCCTTGTAATACAGTTTGATATCAGGTATTGTGATCCCTCCTGCTTTGTTCTTTTCTCTCAAAATTGCTGCAGCTATTCGGGGTCGTTCATGCTTCCATATAAATTTCTGAAATGTTTGTTCTATATCTGTGAAATATGTCATGGGTACTCTAATGGGGATTGCATTGAATCTCTAAATTGCTTTGGGTAGTATGGCCATTTTGATGATGGATTCTTCCAATCCATGAGCATGGTACATGCTTCCATTTGTTTGTGTCTTCCTTAACTTCTTTCTTCAATGTTGTGTAGTTTTCTGAGTACAGGTATTTTACCTCCTTGGTTAGGTTTATTCCTAGGTACTTTATTTTTCTTGTTGCTATATCACATGGGATGTTTCCCCCTCATTTCTGTTTCTTCAGTTTCACTGTTGGTGTACAGGAAAGCCTTTGACTTCTAAGTATTGACTTGTATCCAGCAGTTTTGCCAAATTGATTTATTAGGTCAAGTAGTTTTATGGTGGATTCTATAGGATTTTCCATGTACACTATCATGTCATCTGCAAACAGTGACAGTTTCATTTCCTCCTTTCCAATTTGGATGCCTTTTATTGCTTTTTCTTGTCTGATTGCTGTGGCTAGGGCTTCCAATACTGTGTTGAATAGAAGTGGTGAGAGAGGGCATCCTTGTCTTGTTCCTGATCTTAGTGAGAAAGCTCTAAGTTTTTGTGCATTGTGTATGATGTTGGCTGTAGGAATCTCTCATATATGGCCTTTATTATGTTGAAGAAGGCTCCCTCTATTCCAACTTTGCTGAGTGTTTTTATCAGAAATGGGTGCTGTACCTTAACAAATTCTTTTTCCTCATCTATTGATATGATCATGTGATTTTTGTCTTTCCTGTGGTTTATGTGAATTATTATGTTTATTGATTTGTGAATATTGTACCATCCTTGCATCCCTGGGATGAATCCCACTTGGTCATGGTGTATGATCTTTTTAATGTATTGCTGGATGTGGTTTGCCAATATTTTGTTGAGAATTTTATTGTCTATGTTCTTCAGCGATATTGGCCTAAAGTTTTCTTTCTGTGTTGTGTCTTTATCTGGTTTTGGGATAGGATGATGCTGGCTTCATTAGAAGAGTTTGGGAGTCTTCCATCAGTTTGGATTTTTTCGAATAGTCTGTGGAGGATAGGGGTTAGTTCTTCCTTAAATGCTTTGTAGAATTCTCCTGTGTAAACATCTGGTCCAGGGCTTTTGTGTGTTGGGGGGTTTTTCACTACTGGTTCAATTTTGTCTACTGTTATTGGTCTGTTCAGGCTTTCTGCTATTTCATTCAGATTTGGAAGATTACATTTTTCTAGAAATGTGTCCATTTCACCTAGGTTTTCACATTTGTTGGCGTACAGTTCTTCATAGTAATTTCTTACAATCCTTTGTATTTCTGTGGTATCGGTTGTAATCTCTCCTCTTTTATTTCTAATTGTGTTTATTTGGATCCTCTCTCTTTTTTTCTTGATGAGCCTACTTAAAGGCTTGTCGATTTTGTTTATCTTTTCAAAGAACCAACTCCTGGATTCATTGATGCTTTGAATTGTGCTTTTAGTCTCTATGTCATTTAACTCTGCTCTGATCTTGGTTATTTCCTTCCTTCTACTTGCTCTGGGCTGTCTTTGTTGTTGTTCCTCGAGTTCTTGTAGGCATAGTGTTAGGTTGTGTGTTTGAAATGTTTCTATCTTTTTAAGGTAGGCCTGTATTGCTATGAACTTCCCTCTCCGGACTGCCTTTGCTGTGTCCCATAGCTTTTGGGTTGTTTTGAGTTCATTTTCATTTGTTTCCAGAAAGTTTTTTATTTCTTCCCTAATCTTCTTCTTGACCCATTCACTGTTTAATAGCATGCTATTCAGTCTCCATGATTTTGAGTGGTTTGGGTTTTTTTCTTTGGAGTTGGTTTCCAGTTTCAGTCCCTTGTGGTCAGAGAAAATGCTTGATATGATTTCAATTTTCTTGAATTTGTTGAGGCTTGCTTTATGTCCTATCATGTGGTCTATCTTTCAAAAAGTTCCATGTACACTTGAAAAGAATGTGTATTTTGCTTCTTTGGGATGAAAAGCTCTATATATCACTTAGGTCCATTTCATCTAGGGTATTGTTAAGTGACACAATATCCTTGTTGATATTTTGTTTGGAAGACCTGTCCATTTTTGATAGTGGGGGTGTTAAAATCCCCTACTATAATTGTGTTTCTGTCAATATCTTTCTTGAAGTCCTCCAACATTTTCTTTATGTATTTGGGTGCTCTTATGTTGGGAGCATATATATTTACAATGTTTATGTCTTCTTGGTGGATTCTTCCTTTGAGTATTATGAAGTGATCCTCTGGGTCTCTTTTTATGGCCCTTCTTTTGAAGCCTATTTTGTCTGATATGAGTATTGCTACCCCAGCTTTTCTTCCCTGTCTATTT
Source organism: Desmodus rotundus (assembly GCF_022682495.2). Classification (NCBI taxonomy): domain Eukaryota; kingdom Metazoa; phylum Chordata; class Mammalia; order Chiroptera; family Phyllostomidae; genus Desmodus; species Desmodus rotundus. Next base: position 85,172,324 of record NC_071387.1, read on the forward strand.
GCTTGGAAAATTTGTTTCTATCCCCTCACTTTCAGTTTGGAAGGTCTTTTGTCCTGAGGTGGGTCTCTTGTAAGCAGCATATGTGTGGGTCATGCTTTCTTATCCATTCAGCTATTCTATGTCTTTTGATTGGAGCATTTAATCCATTTATGTTTAAGGTTATTATCGATAGGTAGTTATTCATTGCCTTTTTTTCATACCTGTGTTCCTCTCTCTCTTTTCCTTCCTTTCCTTAAAGCAGTCCCTTTAGCATCTCTTGCAGAGCTGGTTTGGTGGAGGTGTATTCTTTTAGACTTCTCTTGTCTGGGAAGCTCTTTATTTGGCCTTCTATATGATTGATGGCCTTCCTGGGTATAGTAGCCTTGGTTGCAGGCTTCTGTTTCTCATGACTTGGAATATGTTTTGCCATTCTCTTCTGGCTTGGAGCGTTTCCCTTGAGAAGTCAGTTGGTAACCTTATTGGGGCTCCCTTGTATGTTACTTCCTGTTTCTCCCTTGCTGCCTTTAAGATCCTCTCTTTGTCTTGGAATTTTGCCATTTTAATTATGATGTGTCTTGCAGTGGGCCTCTTTGAGTTCCTGTTGCTTGGGACTCTCTGTGTTTCCTGGATTTGGGTGACTTTTTCTCTCATCAGATTAGGGAAATTTTCCATCATTACTTTTTCTAACAGGTTTTCTATCCCTTGCTCTTCTTCTTCTCCTTCTGGTATCCCTATTATACGGATATTATTACGTTTCATGTTGTCCTGTATTTCCCTTTATCCCTCTTCATTCTTTCTGAATATTTTCCTTTTCCTGCTCGTTTTGGGTGATTTTTTTCTACTCTGTCCTCTAGCTCACTGATCCGATCCTCTGCTTCATCAAGTCTGCTTTTCATTCCTTCTACTGTGTTCTTCAGTTCAGAAATTGTATTCTTCATTTCCTCTTGGCCCTTGTTGATAGTTTCTATTTCCTTTTTCATGTTGATATAGTTTGCAGTGAGTTCATTGTAGTTTCCCTGTAGTTTCTGGTAGTTCTCTGTGAGCTCAGTGAGCTCAGTGAGCTTCCTAATAACCATTGCTTTGAACTCAGTATCTGATAGTTGACTTGCCTCTATTTCATTTAACATTGTTTCTGAGGCTTCCTCCTTTCCTCTCATTTGGGGATTATTTCTTTGTCTTCCCATTGTTTGTGAGACTCTTCTTGTTAGCCTCTGCTTCTTAAATTGATCTATTCTGACTCCCTGGGTTTATGGTATGAACTTCTGTTGTGGAATTCCAGCGGGATTCAGTGGTGCGGTCTCCTTAATCTCATCATCTCACTGGTCTTGAGCTGACATTATGGGTCTCACAGAGTCTAACTCTTGTCCTTTCAGAGCTCCAGGTTTTATTGTCTCACCTGTGGGAAAAGGAGAAAGAAGATAAAAAAAAAAGGGGGGGGGGAGAAGGGATGGAAGGAAAAAGGAATGGAAATGGAAAGGAAGGAAGGAAGAATGAATAAAAATAATCAGAGGAAAAATAAGAAGAAGGAATTTTAACAAAAATTAAAATAAAAAAATAAAGAAAAGAAGGCAGAAAGAAGGAATAAAAAAGTAAAGGAAGGAAGAAGGAATAAAAAAAGAAAGAAGGACAGAAAGGAAGAAGTAATTTAGGGGGAAAGAAAGGGGAAAAAAAACCTTCTGCTGGCTTTAAACTGGTCAGGTCAGTTCTGCTGGTCTTCTTATCTGTGAAATGGGACGGGGTGTGTGGAGGGATTGGTTTCACTTTTCTCCCTTCCTGAGCCACACTCTTCGCCGTTGTCCAGTCTCCAGTGCAGTTCCTCAGGGTCCTTCTGCTCCCCACTAGGCCTTTAGTCCAGTAGTTGTGCTGTCCTTGAGTTGCACCAATTAGGGGCAACTCACACTCCACCTTCTTGCTCTTTGCTGTCCTAGGTGCTGGGGGCTCTTGGTTCTCCTTCAGGGTAGTTCAGCCCCCTACTGGGTGAAGTCTTTCCAGGGACTGCAGTCTCCCCTAGCCCTGCAGGTCCCCTCTGCTGGTCATTCTGTCTTCCTCCTAGAGAGCAATTGGCCCTGCAGGGCTCTGTGCACAGGGGCTAGGTAACAGATGTTCAGTCCCCTGTGCTTCAGGTATGGTTGCCTGCGGGCAGCCAGGCTGTTGATCAGGTTGCGCGCCAATCCCAGGCTTTGGGCCTGTGCGCCCGGGGCAGCCGGATCACTGATCAGGGTGCACACTCACCCGAGGTTTCAGGTGTGAGCGCCCAGGCCACTGATTGGGGTATGCACCCTCCCAGGAGCTTTGGGCCTGTGCGCCCAGGCAGCTGGGTCGCTGATCAGCATGTGTGCCCACTTTGGGTTTCAGGTGTGGGCGCCCAGGCCGCTGATCTGGATGTGTACCAACCGGGCTTCAGGGGTGTGCTGGGGATGCTTATCCGGTGTTCACAGTCCAGGGGCTGAGGGGGTGAGGGTGCAAGAGGCCATGGCAGCTGAGGAGAGTTCTGTAAACAGCTGCGGAGTGCCTCTCTTTTCTTTTTCTTTTTGAGAAATTCCTCCTATTCAAGCCCCCCTGGTCCAAACAAGCACCTGGCCTCTCACACAGCCCAGCCTGGCTCTCTCCCAAGAATCCTGCAGCAGACCCTGTGCCCTGGCCAGGGGCTTCAGCCATCCTGGTCCCGGCGCTGGGCCCAGGGACCTTATTGTCCTTAAGCACTGTTCTTACCGGCTGATCTTTCAATGTCCTCTATCTTTAGTCTCCAATCTTCATATATGCTGGAATACCGTTGGCTGTTCACTCTGTTCCTCAGATCAGCTAGGTGTTTCACTGGTGCCAAGGGGAAGTGGATTCTGCTCCCACCTATCTCACTGACATCTTCCCAAGCTTCAGAATCTTGGGCACTTTTTCATATGCTTGTTAGTAATTTGGACATCCTCTATGGAGAAATTTGCACTTTTATTACAGATTGTAGGAGTTTTTAATATACTCTGCTTATGACTCTCTTGTTGGTTTATATACATGATAGAGATCCTCTCTCAGTCTCTGGATTGACAATTCATTCACCTAATAATGCATTTAGATGAACAAAAGTTCCTAATTTCAATGTCATCCAGTTCCTGGGGAACTCTTCTTCTTTTGGATGTCAGAGTGTAATGGGGTGCAGCCAGGGTCCCCCAAAGGGGGGATCTGTAATGGGGTCAAGAACTTGGGGTGTCCGGGAATATAGGATATCCCCCTTATAAGTCTGGCTGTGGAAATAGAGACAAGGAGCAGCAGGGCCACCGAGAGTTGTTTTGTATATCAGTAACAGCAGACTAGTCTTCATATCTATATGTAAAAATGGTTATTTTGCATATCAACAACAGGCTAGCTAGGGAGATGTATGTGACTTTGACCCATGATGTAACTGGGAGGCAGCTCCCCTTACAGCGCCTGTAGGAGAGCTTGGAGATGGTTCATTCCAAGTCATGGGGCCACGTCTGCCCACACTAACTATGGGAGCCAAGGAAGGCAGAAACTGCGGGAGTGCTGTTAGTTGTAGTCAGCTGGGATTTAAACTAAAGGCGTGCTACCATGTGGGATGAGGAACAATGAGGGACAATACAAGATGACAATGCCAGAGTATGCAGGAAGGACAGGGGAGAAAGGACTCTCACTGGTGGGCCATGAGGAGGTGCCACGTGGTTTTGGATTAAGAACTGGAGATTGCGGCGACACAGCTGATGGTGCTGGGGACTGTGGGAGACCTGCCCAGCTGAGCATGGATTACTGGGAGGAACTGGGAGTCTAGCTGAGATACAGACATCTATTTCTTTCCCTGAGATATGGTACCCCTGACTGGCCTGGTTGGGCAAAGTCAAAGGGAGGAAAGCAGGACTATGTGTGTATGCTTGTGAGTGTTTCAAAGGGACTTTGGGATTTTAATGGTGAAATTCTGACATTACTTCAAACCTGTATAACTTTTGAATAAATAGTTCCTTTCCTTTTTACTAAACTCTGGCATTAAGAACCATAGTTCCTAACACACAGCCACAGGCAAAGAACCCACAGTGATGGAAAGACCCCGGGGTAGGGGGCTTGTTTTGGTAATATTGTCTGGGCCTCTTCCCCATGGGTCCCATTCTGTAACAAGAGCATCTCTGAAGTTTTCTTGGCCTTTCTTCTGGGACTGGTAGAAGCATCATGCAACTCTCTATCTAATGTCAGAGAAGAGCATTTGTGCCTACCTTTCCTTTTGTCAGGAGGATAGATCTTTCTCAGAAGTCACAGCCAATTTCACTTACATTTTACTGGCAACTGGGCCACTCTCCACCCCTATCTGGAAAGGAGTCTAGAAAAGTGGACAGCTCTTGTGTTCCTGCCTCTGTATTGTGAGAATGAGAAGGGGAAAGAGTTCTGTAAATAGTTAGGTGCCTACTGGCAAAGTCTGCACAAGAAAGGAACTGAGAAAGGCTTCCTGCTGTTACCAGCAAGTGGAAGGCACATTGTTTGCCCCTCCCCCCATCGAAATGTGTTGATTAGATGTAATGTTGAGCTGTTAAATGTAATTCTACTGAAATCACATCAGGAAACTGAGATTTTATGATGGGTTATTGGTAAAAGTGAAGTGGGTGTGAAAATACCACCATATGGAGTCTCCATATGTGCATATGTTTTAGTGTAAGGTTTTACATGTAGGCATATTAATATGGAAAAATACATGTTGAACCACTTAATTCTGGTCATCTTAAAAGGATTAGATTTGAGGGGGGAAGCTTTAAAGTTTTCTTTTTTTACTTCTATACTATGTTTTTATATTTTATATTTTTATAATTTGAAACATAAAAATACTTTATATTTTTATAATTTGAATAATATTGTAACAATCTCTTTATCTATTTGATTCTTGTTGGAGTCAAATCCCATTTACCAGGGATGAGATGCCTTGGCTCACCAGTGTTAATTTAACAGTGTCTGCATTTCTAAAATGACCTACTGTTAAGACTACACTTTCAGGGATCATTTCTATAGTTCGTTTCTAAAATGACCTACTGTTGAAAAAAACTGGAAACCTCTGCAGCTGGCTGGATTTGCAGAGTGGATAAACCATGTAGGAGGTACCTTAACTTTAGTAAAACTCCACCAAATACTTCGTATGCAAAGTTAAATAAGTCACTTCAGGGCTGAATTGTGTCCCCTGAAAATGCACATGTTAAAGTCCTAACCCCCAGCACCTCAGAATGTGACTGTATTTGGAGGTAGGGTCTTTTCAGAGGTTATTAGGGTGGCCCTAATACAATATCACTGATGTCCTTAGAGAAGAGGAAATTAGGACACAGACACACAGAGGGACGACCAGGTAAGGACTGAGGGAGAAGACAACCATCTAATAACAAAGGAGAGAAGCCTCAGGAGAAACTGACTGCTGACAACTTGATCTCAGACTTCCGCCTCCAGCACCATGAAACAATAAATTTCTATTGTTTAAGCCACTCAGTCTGTGGTACTTGGACAGAATTCTTAGCCAACTAATATAGACACCTAATACTTATCGAGGTATAATTGACAACCTTGTAATATATTTAAAGCATACAGTGTAATCATTTGATATATGTATACATTGTGAAAGGATTCCTATCATTGTTATTTAACACATTCATCCATCACCTCACATAGTTACCCTGTCGTGTGTATGTGTGTTCAAATCCTTAAGTTCTACTCTCCTTGCAAATTTCATTTATACAATACAATAGAGTATTATCACCTATAGTCACCATATTTTACCTTAGATCCTGAGATCATAGTCATCTTATAACTGAAAGTTTGTACCCTTTTACCAGCCTCTTCCAGTTCCACCATCACCCCTTGCCCCCAGGCCTGTTTGTATGAGTTCAGCTTTGGTATGCCTTTATTGTAAAGGGATGTTAGAAAGAAAATGACTGCCTCATATATATCTATATATATATAGAGAGAGATGTATATGAGGCAGTCATATCTAAGCATTTGTTTAATGTTTCAGCTTTTAACTTTTAAAAGTTCTTCCATAATTCTTTTTTTTGTACCATCAGAATAACTCAGCGAAGTGAGGTGAAGCTGGTATTCTTGTGTTACATATGTGGAAAGTGAGCACGAAGGGATTAAGTGACTTGACCAAAGTCACATAAAAGGAAGAACAAACCAAGACTTGGTCTTCTGAACTTGAACATTTTAATTTATCAAATGAAGTATCTAATGATAACTGTCTCATTTGGTACTCATTTCCAAATATATCAAGCCCATTCAGCAAATACATGTGGAGTGCGTGTATGTATCTGTCTTTCTTAGAAGTTGAGGGAAAAATGATGGAGGGAACATGGTGTCTGCTTTTGTGGGGCACGCAGTGTAGATATGTTGATGGACACCTAAACAAGCAATATTTTATACAATGTGAAAATCACTATAATAATAGTAAGTAAAGCATTGTAGAAACACTGCTGAGACTGACTTCATAGGTTTGGTGGAATTTGAGCTGGGCTTGAAGAAAGTGAAGGAGCTTGTCAAACAGAGATCAGGATTTCCAGAAGGAACTTCACATACAGAGTCCAGAGTTGTGTAAGAAGGAGACCAGAATTTAGTGGTTGGAAAATGGACAGGAGGACGATGGTGGTGGGTAGCGGGTGGAATAGGAGGGTGACAATTCTAAAGAGCCTTCCATGCATGTGAGGGAGTTTGGCCTTTGATGCGTACATCAGAGGTGCCCAGGTTTTTGCATTTCTTTTATCACAAAAAATTAATAGAAAGCTGACATAAGATTATTGAATTTTTATTTTACTAAGTAAAAGACCAAACTACTATCTTCTGTAATTCAACATTATTTAATACAAGGAACACCACCAAGAATGTAGGAGAGTCATAATGTTTTGCTTAACCATTAAATACATTTAGCTTTATGAAAAACTCAACATATTCTCTATTCTTCACTAATTACATCAAAACAGAGTTTTGGGGAGCCACTCCTATAGATTGTACTTCTCAAACTTTGAGAATTCACATAAGAGAATATGTGACTCACCTGTAGATCTTGTTAGAATGTGGATTATAATTCTGAGTGGCACCTGAGAATTTGGAGGTTCTAGAAACTTATTTTTTAAATTTAATCTTTATTGTATTTTTTTCCATTACCATTTAGTCCCCCTATAGGGACTATAGGTAGTTCCCCCTAGCAACTACCACACTGTTGTCCATGTCCATGAGTTCTTTCTAGATATTTCTAGGTCAGGTTCTCACTGCTGCAGCCCAGACCATACGTTGAGTAGAAAAGTTTGGTCTGCTTAAGAAGAAATCAGAAGATTGACTTGACAGAATTTGTATTTTAAAGAATTAAACCAGAAACTCATGTGCAAAATTGTTTGCAAATTAATTGTTACTACAGTCAATTACACAACAAAAATTCTGCAGATATATGCCCTGTGGGTTGTGGCAGATCACATTAACTTCTCTGGTCCTCTGACACATTACAGGACTTATTCAAATGGCAACAACACCTCAAAGATTCACAATAAAGGCATTCTTTGAGTTTACTACATGCGTCTCTTCCTGACTTAATACTTCAGTCTTAGTACAAAAATGGATGTTTGTGGAATTCTTTTAAGCTGTACACTTCAAGAACAGAATATCTATAGACAAAAAATAAAATGACTCAAAATAGTGTAGATCAAGTAGATTTGTTCTCTTTTCTAAGGGACTCAGGCAATGGTTGAGTCCTGGACATGCAGAAAAGATTGTGCCATGTGAGGCTTATTAGAAGTTACCTCCAAAACAGACATTCTTAAAGCTCTGTTACCATTACGGACAAGCTGTTCTCATTTTATAGAAAAACAAATATATAATAATAAATATCATATTCACCTAATGGCTTCATAAGAATGCATTAGGAAGCATTTATAAAAGGGGATAAGGAGTTTAAAAATTTACTTTTTAAAATAATTGATATTTTTATTACATTAGATACAGTGAGCAATAGCAGATGGTGAATCTCACACATATTGGGAAGGCTACTGGAACCCAAGACAGAAAATAACGAAATAGAACAATGTCAGGTCAGTCGTAATTTTAAAGAAGCTCTAAATTCAGAGACCAGATGGTGTTGTTAAAAGATGAATCCAGAGATATCCCCCACAAAAACTTTAGCAGGTGATTGTTTCCAAAAAGCCTGCCTGATCACCAGCCCTCAGAGGACTCACAACTTTTAAAGGCGTCTTATATTCTTTGGCTGTGTTTGCAGGGGATATCCTGTACCTGGAGTCAAACAGTCCTGATGGACCAAAGCCCCACTTCATGTAGTTCCCTTGGTTTCAGTAAACCTCACTTGCTCTGTGGCCTTTCTCAGACCAATGGAAGAAACTCGGGCCTCTGTGTTTTTGGCTCCTTTTGTAATAGATGAGCCTTAGGCACCTTATGAATGAAACCCAGCTTCAATTCTAAAATGCAGTACAGGTGTCAAAAATAGTTCGGAACTGGAAAATATCAATAAGACTATCTTACCTACTAAAATCCAGGCTGGTGTAAAGAAATGGGGGGAGAATAAAGAGGGATGTGTGTGTATCTTTAAAATTCAGAAATATCTATGAGCTTTGGACCAAGGTCCTAAAATACACCTTTAAAAAGATTAAAAAGAAATTCCCAATTAGTGTATCAAGTATATAAGCTATCTCTGAGACCCCTTACAAGTGGTTTTTGAGTCATGATGCCCAGGGCATTTACAAGATTATCCTCTGTGATGCAGGGAGAATATTGGAATTTTGTTTTTATATTCATTTGTCCAAAAATAAGATACTAATATTAATGTTTTAATTGGCTTTAGTACATGCATTTTCTATCCCTATTTCCCTCTGTTTTCTTTGGATGGACGGATGGATGGATAGATGTACTCAATTTTTTTTAATAGCCTAGCATTGTGGGATGAAAAAATGAAAGTTGGAAATCTCTGGTCTAAAGTGCTAGGACATTTTTGTTTTGCATTTTTAGAGTGTGGTCAGGTAACTTAATTTATTCAAGTTTTCCTTAAGTGGTACTATTTCAGAGGACTACTTTTTATCTTTTAAACTAAAATTTACTTTTAATTGAGATATAACATTGAGTTAGCCTGAGGTGTACAACATGAAAACTAATGGTTAGATTGAAAGAGCAGTAACATCGGCAGTACACAATAGACATTATCTAGTCTGTAAAAGGATTGCCCTGAAAACTTAGTTCTAATTCTCTTATACCAGAATTTATTTTGAATAATGCTATTTTAATTGTGGCCACCTGTTTCAGATGGAGAAAAGATAAATAGTACAAGACATCATATGGTTAATACCAGAGCAGGTAAGTGCTCTACAAATTCAAAGCAGGGAGGACACCAGGATTGGGGGGATGAAGAGTATCTACACTGAGTAGGGAGGAGCAGCATCCTTTTATCAGGCAGAAGACCAACACCCAAAAAGAGAAGGGATGAACTAACTAGGAGACTACCCTTCCTTGCCCCCCATGGGCCCCTATAGCCTCTTCATGGGACCCTAGGGCTCCAGGGAGAATGGCTGGATGAGTGCTATCAAGTCAGAGCCTCGCACTGCTTTAACCATGACCTATCATAAGATTTATTTCACATGCTGCATAGAAACATATATAAGATTTCACTGAATCAGTTACACTTATACATGTAATGTATGGTTTGTTTTCATTAAATTAATGAACAATCCATCATGGATGCTACCCACAGTTTGGAATTCACAGGTAAAAGGAGATAAGCTTGGAAAAATTGGTATCATCTAACATGTTGAGGGCCTTAAATTCCAGATGAAGGAGTTTAGACCTTTATTATTTATTAACAAAAGCAGCTACTGAGGTTTTAAAAAGGAGAGTGAAGTGATTCGATGTGGACCTTGGGGAGATTGGCTGAACTGTGGGCATGACAGTATACAGGGTGAAGCAGGGTGGAGGTGAGGGACTCCTGCAGCAGCCCACAGACATGTGGCAATTTGGCCTAAACTAATGGGGTAAAATACTTACTGTGATTTCTCTTTTCTTTCTGATTTTCTTTCTGCCTTTAAAAAGAGCTGCTCGTTCAAATGTAAGACAGTGTACACTGGAGTGTGGAACATGGCTTCTGAAGTCATATCCTGGCTCTCCCGCCTACCAGTCCTGGGAACTTGGGCAGATATGATGGTTCATTTTATGTAGCAGCCTGACTGGCCATAGGGCACCCAGGTTAAACATGATTCTGGGTGTGTCTGTGAGGATGTTTCCCCATGAGGCTCACATTTGAAGCAGTATTGCTCTCCCCAATGTGGGTGGGCCTCATCCAATCTGGTGAGGGCCTGAATAGAATCCAACAGTGGAGGAAGGAGATTCCCTCTCTCATTGCCTAATGGTTGATCTGGAGCATCTAATCTCACCTTCTCCTGCCCTCTGACTGAGGTTTACACCATCAGCTCCCCTGGTTCTCAGGCCTTCAGGCTTGCACTGCGTTATACAACCAGCTTGGCTTTCCTAGGTCTCCAGATAGCAGAGAGCAGATCACAGGACTTCTAAGCTCTCACGATCACATGAGCAGCTCCTTGTAATAAATCTCAGTGCCCCTCTCTAGGTAGGGGGTAGGTAGGTAGATAGACAGAAAGATGTAGATGTGTGCAAATAGACACAGATACCCTTATATCCTACTAGTTCTGTTCTCTGGAGAACCCTGGTACTGTAGGGTCCCCTCACATGTCCACAACAAGCTATGCAAAGGGCCGTTGTTGGGACATGGGTAGGGGCCCCCAAAATATAGACAATGTTACTGATGCTGTGCACAAGTGCAGAGCACCACACAGCCACATACACACGTGCTCACTGCAAAGGTCAACTGCAGCTAGAACATTTCCCTCGGTACAGGCAGGAAAGTCCTCTGAGGCACCTTCGTAATCTCCAGTACTGGTTGTGGGGGTGAAGGGAGGAAGGTGCAAAGGGAATAGCAGCCAGTGCTCTCCATGTAGCGCTTGCTGTAATTTAATGTGCGTAAAGAACACTGAGTTCTTATAAAGGCACACTTAGAAAAAAAATGACCTGCCGTTAAAACTCTTTATTATGCTTTCATCATAAGTACATATTACCATATTTTTAAGGCAGAGTTCAATTTCTGGTACTCTATTCATGGCATTTAGGCATCAGAGAACTTGGCAAAAATGTTAGGCAGTGATACAAAAGAAAGTAGTAGGTTTTAGTAATTGCTGTTTCCTTCTGCTGCGCCATTGTTTATTGCTTCTATCCATTATTATATTATTACATTTTTCTGCATTGCAGAACACTGTGGCCTGAGGTTAATTTACTTGGAAACCCAATGAACACAAAGAGTGACACCTTCATTTCTGCTTTATTGCATGACTTAAAGGAAGTGCTAAGATGATCCCTCCTACTTGGGAAAATCAGTTTTCTATGTGTTTTGCAAGAGTTAGGCCTAATTTGCATTTTCAAAGGAGAGAAGTAGAGAATATAAACAATTATTTTCATTTTAGAAAAACATTTATTTGCAGTATCAAAAAATTCAGAATTGTCACTTGAATTATCTAAATAATTATCGCAATTTTGTTCGGCAGTGATACAGAAATGATCTTAGATGTCACTTGGTATATGACACAAAATAACTATAAATCAAAGAGGCAAGAAATCATTTGTAACATTTATCATACTCTGTAGAAGACCAGGAATAGGTTTGTTGTAATCCACTTTCTCAGTAACGCTGGCTCATCAGAAAATGCTGATGTATGTGAGCAAGAAAGCTTTTCAGCTGAATTTCCCACCTTGATTTGTCTTATCACATGGTCAGGTGGTTTTAATGCTTTCTGATGGAAAAATGAAATTCTTGTGGCTGCCTGTGGCAGTGGTCCCAGGTCCAGAGTGGCTTGAACCATGTTGCTGACGCATGAGGACAGAACGATATGAGCCACCAAAAGCAGACAGGAAGGTGACAGTGCTTCCTTCTGTCCAGCAATTCATCTCAAGAACACATTTGTCTTAAAGCTATTCAGGTATAAACTGCTTGGTGGGAAAGGCTAGTAGTGTGGCAGTGTAGGAGTAAGTTCTAGGTGCTCTGAGAAAATGAGGAAATTATGGCTCCTGATATCACCTTCCTAGACTGCACTGTATCCCATGCAACCACCTCCCTCCTCCAGCCCCAATGGCTGCCCCCTTCTCCCTCCAGAACCCATCCCCTCAACTGCCCCATTTCTTCTGGGTAGGTCCAGCCTTGTCACTTCCTAGAGCACCTCCTGCCCTTCTCCTGGCTCTTCCTACTTGCCTATACCACTCCCTCCTTCTTTCTCCTGGCAGTGGTTCCTTTTCTAAGCCTTCTCCCATCCTCTTTCTCCAGGGAATTCAGTGTGCGCAGGTGGACAGCGCTAGCAAACAGAATGGAGAAGCTGAGAGTCCAGGTTTCAAGGGTGAGTGAAAGTTGGTGGTTCCACATGGGGACCTTTCCAACCTTGTGACACGGATGCATAAAGGCAACCTGTCACTTTCAATCCTGGCCTTGCAAGGCATAGGGCAGCTCAGAGTGGCAGGGAGCCCAGCGACCTCTGCCCTTCTTTGTGGACAGGAGGGCTCGCATTGCCCCACACTGCTGCCCTAAGTGACTCAGGGGCCATTTTTTAAGGTGGAATTCAAGGATCTTTGCAACTCATTCTACAATTCCTTTTGAATTTTTTTTTCTTACCAATCCTCTAAGTAAATTCACTTCTCCAGGGATGCAGAGTACCTTCGCTGCTTCCCTGATGGCAGTGAGATCCCTGTTTTCTGCTCTTCTCGTCCTCCAAGTTCTAACGATCTCTGCAGCCCAGTTCCATTAGCACAGATATCTGTTGGGTCCCCACTGTGACTGCATGCAGTCTGTCTTCTGAGCTTCTTTCACAGGCATCTGTTCCCCAGACGTTCTACCTCTTGGTAAGGTCTATTGGCTTATACTACTATTAGGTAGTGTTTTGGTCTTTTTTTCACAAGCAAATTCAAAATTCTTCAAAAAGAAAAAAGACACTTTCTTTTTGCTGTTTCCCCCACAGCAGGTAGCATAAAACTGGGTACACACAGGCAATTCCTATTTATTGATCATTAGCAGGCCTCCCTAAGCCCTGAGATCCCGCAGGTGGTCCCTCGGCCTCAGCTGCATGGTCGTCAAGGTCCAAAGCTCCTATGGGCTTTGCAGGTCCCATGGCCTCAGTCTTCACCATCACCCCACCTTAGCACTGGCTCCCAGAAGGGCCGCCTCTCTCAGCAGAGTGTTGACTCAGATATAAAGTTCTGCAACACACAAAAATTCATTCACACAAAACACTGAGAGTCTAGTAGGACTAACAGACCAATTTGAGGAGGAAATGGAAGAAATGTTTTTGCTCATATTCCTCATATTTGCTCATATTCCAGTGTCTCCTCCTCTCCCCCTCCTTCCCTTCTCTTTTCTCTCCCTTCCTGTTGAAAGTACCCCCCAAGCTCCCATCCCCTGAGAAGCACAAAGCAGGACCCCATTGCCTCTCATTTTGTCAGCAAAGCTACCTCTCGCCTTCTCAATGCCCAGGATCTGCTGACATCATTTTTTAGTGTTTTCCTATGAGCTAAGTAGTGCACCAAAGTTACTTTCTCAAAAAGGAAGTTCCCTCTCTCATGGGAAATCTGGCACAGCTGTTAGAATAACTTTTTTACATTCTTGTTACAGTGAAATATCTGCCTACTTCAAGGGTGGTTTCATTCTGAGGTTTCTCCTGTTCCTCATCTCCCTTCTGTGAAATCGCTATATATTGTGGCTGGATGACTTCCTGCCTCCTACCCCCCCTTCCTATCCTTGGAATCCACATGTGTGCTTTCAAAAGGGTCTGTTCTTGACCTGCAGCACCTTGGATTTTGTTCAAGCACATTCCCCAAAGTAACCTTCTCCTTCTCAAGTGGATAACACTGACAAAATTGGGGTATCAAAAAATGGCAGTTACACCTGCCTGGGTTACTTTGCTTATTTACTTTATTTTATGAAGTCCTCTACTAGTCCGCCATGCATTATCATCATACTCAGCACCACAATCACTCCGGGACAGTCCCTTGTGTGATGACCCAGCAGCAATAGCAGGAGGTCCTTCTGGCTGTGTAAGCATGCTCTTTGTCACTTCCTACTGTTACTTGTTCTCCTTTGCCAAGGCTGCCCCCTCTTATCTTCATTAGATTTTGACTCACTTGCCTCCTTATGTCCATCAGAATCAGTCTCAGCTGGCTCTGTGAAAAATATTGCCAGTCTTTAAACCTGCCCGATTTTACGTCACCTTCCATGAAGACACCCTAGTTCATGTTTCTAATTAGAATGCAGTTCATAATTCTGAATTTCCTTTTATTTCGCAATCCTTGCTGCTATCTGGAGTATCCTACAATTTTATTCTTGGCAAGTTTTTCTCATTTAAAGTTTTCTGGTGCATGCAGTTTGTGGTCCACTGTGCAAAAAATTTCAATCGTTCTCCCTAAACAAGCCCCAATCCCTGCCCTCAAACCCTCAAAAAGCCCCCTAAATATCAAGTGGCTGCCACCAGTGATTCTCATTTTTGAAGGATAATGTCTGGTTTTCAAAAATGAGTTGAACAGCTCTCAGTTTGCTGGGACCCATTTATGAGGGATTGGACTTCAGTAGAGGTAACGTGTATGAACCCTCATGTGAACAGGGATATATCTACACAGATGCAGCTATTTTCATTTGGGAGTATTTGTTTCTTGAAGATAAAAAATTGAGTTGTTATGCAACTATTAGGCAATAGAAAAGTAGATGCTCATAAGTTCTACTAGCAGAGAAGAGCCACAGACATTTCCTTAGACTCCCCCTTCTCTCCTGTGGACTTGCCACACTCATTTCCCTGTTATATCATGAGAAGGACTACAGTGTCAGGGGCACTTTGCTGCTGGCCTGCTTTTTCCTACTCCCTTGTGGCCTGGGTTCTGGCTGCTGTGAGTGTTTTGGTGAGTTAACCCCTTAGTCTCAATGTTCTTCCTTAAAGAATAGGCATAGTAATCAAATAATATTAACAATGAGATACTGTTGAACACAGGAAGGATGTGCTGCTGGTTGGGGCCCCTGGGGAGGTCGTGCCTTGCATTCTACATGGGACTGTGGGCTGAGGGGCAAGGCCCTGCCTCTGTGAATCCACACACCACCCTCCCTGCTCCCACTCCTGACTATCTGGATCCCCTTTCTCGTGTCCAGTGGGGGTTGGCCCTTGGAGGCATCTGTTTACCGGCTGTGACTTCTTCCCTATCAAGGCCCACCTGACAGTCACCTTTCTGGGAATTCTTAAGATTTCTGGTATTCTGAGGCTTCCGTTTCTTACATTTGAGTAGTTACAGATTTGGCTTTAAACACATTTTATATTGTTTTAGAACTCTGTGAGTGGAAGGGAGAGGCAGCATCATTCCTCAGTTCACATCATGAAACAGAAGTATTATAGTGTAATCTATTTCTCTGGTTCCTAATGTGGGGGAATTGCTAGTTTATGCATGCTTTTATTTTTAAGGAGTAACATTTTGAACATCATCCCAATGATATCTTTTAGATCCTTGAAATCATAAGGAAAAATGACTAAGGAAGAAGGCATCCGGGTGTGACGCATTCACTTCAATAGCCAGTATTAGCAGTTAATGTGGAAGGCGCCCCAGTAGGCTGCTGGACTCTACACCCCTCCAAACCCTGCAGTTCTTCCTGCAATAAGTCATGATCTGTGTCTCCTGCTGTTGTCCACTTGTTCTTATTCTTTCTTGCAGTACCCCAGAGAAGGGTCATCCCTTTTGGGGGCAATTTATCAAGTTTTTTTTTTTAAGATTTTATATACTTATTTTTGGAGAGAGGGGGAGAAAGACAGGGACACAATCAATGTGTGGCTGCCTGTCACACGCCCCCTACTGGGGACCTGGCCTGAAACCCAGGCATGTGCCCTGACTGGGAATTGAACCGGTGACCCTTTGGTTCACAGGCCGGCACTCAATCCACTGAGCCACACCAGCCAGGGTTCGCGTTTTCTCAGTATGTTCTCCCATTCACAGCTATGAAACTTCCCATCTCTGCTGGCTGCCTCTAAACACTCACTGCTGTGCCTCTTGGCCTGGGTGCTCCCGGTGCAGCAAGACAGTTGTCTTTGTGCTTGGATAATGTGTTGCCATAACCAACACTCCACTGGGAACTGACTCATGGTAAGCTGCAGGGAACTGAAGCTTTTTCCCCTCCACGTGTATAGTTATTTTATTTATTTATTTCTTCCCCAGTGGTGAACTTGTACATCCTTTAAAAATCTTTGTTTAACATGGGAACCTAACTTGACATCGTGTCCCTATTATGATCCATGTCGTTGGAGCCATTCCATCCGTTCTAGGCTGTCAAATGCTTTTGGATTCTGACTGACAGCCAATACTTTAGCCCTCCTGTAACACTGGCAAATAAAATGGATTTGCCTCTGGGCCTCACCCAGTCACTAGTAAAATACTGAAGAGAGAAGGCCAAGGCCAAGATCAGCAACACATTTCTCTAAGAGCTAGGAGATTTCAGGGAGACCGCTGGTCATTGTGGCCAAATGAACAAAGTGGATGGCTATGTGTGTAACTGGCACTACCTGTAATTCAAAGGACCACTTTTTTAAAATATGAAAGTGCAGGAAGTTTAACATAACAAAAATCAGAGTTTTACTCAAATCAAGCAGTCTGTAGATCCCTAAAATGAAACTTTACAGGTGGGCTCTTCTTAGGGGCCACCATGAGATACAGGTAAGTCACTCTACACATGTTCTATGACACCTCAAGTCCCTTCATCTGCTTCTAGAATAGAAAAGAGGTCAGTGTGGAAAGAAACAGTTGTGAGGGGAGTAGCTATGAACAAAGCTACACGTGACCAACAGCACCCACACGCCCTACCACACACAGAAGCCAGATGCCTCTGAAGAGAAATACAGTCTGTGTTTGTCAGCACTTGAGGGATTGGTGGAGGATCCTTGACAAATTACCATAATGGCTTTATCATCCATTTACTTAGAATGAAGCTTTCTTCTGGACTTGTATATTATAAAGAGTTCCAAAATAGAGCTATTATTTATATGCAGCACTAACAAATCATAAAAAACAAAAAAACACAAGTCATTATATATACTCAGACCATGTATGCTGGAATGTGGTAACTGATGTATTCTTTGAGATTTGGGAAACTAAATAAAAACAATTTCATTAGGTTAATTCCCTAAATGGTTATGCTCTACAACTGTTAAGATTTACAGTAATATTTTCAAAATGACTTCATTCTCAGTCTTTATTCGCTATTTAAAAAAAGACCTCTAATTAATAAAGTGGGTCAGTTACTCAACTATTAACACCCATGTGTCATATGTAAACAGAGGTGACTAAACACAGGCTGATGCCAAACTCAGATTTTTCTATTAAAAAAAAAGTTATAGAGAAAATTTAATTTTCAAGAAAAACAGATAACGGGGAGTAAATTAGCCAAGTAGTCTCAGATGCGAGAAGATTCATTGTCCCCTCCACTCCCCTCTTTGGAAGGTTTGCAAAATTATAGCCTGGGCCAAATTAGGAGAAAAACAAATTATTTGCTGAACTTTCACTTCAGTTTTCCCTTTTTCAGGGGTGAAAACTCCCCTCAATAAGTAAAATGTAGAATACCTCAATATCTAAATTGCTTTTTCTTTACCCTAAAATCAAGTGCAGTGGAGCAGAAATTCTGTGCTGGTCACCAACCCTTTATTGAAACAGGTAACTTACACACTTTATAATAGAACAACAAAAATAATGTTCAATATATACAGCCTTTGCATGGACTATTTGACTATACACAAGGCAGCGTGATAACACAATCTAATCTTCATAATACTTTGTGCACAAGAAGACACCTGACAGAGAACATGTGAACATTACAGTGAAATGACATCGCAGGTCCAGTGAAAGTTCAGCCTCATACAAATGTACGCCTCTACTGCAAATGACACCTCTCAATGTCCAGAGCTTGTTCAGTAGTAATTTACCCAGAGTCTGAAGCAGAGATTTGGTGTGTGGCTATAAGTCTCTTAAGTGAGACCATCTCTGCAGTTAAGTTTGCTATCCCCTGCTTCAAAAACAAATTCTCTGGGTCAGAAACTTTGTAGCCATTGTCTTTCATTTCAACAACTCCAGTTTTGAAACTATTTTGAGTTTTGCCACTAAATTCTTTTTGATGCCAGTGCTCTGATCTGAGAGACCAATCTTGGATGTTAGTCACTTGCACTGAAAAAGGAGTGAGAGAAGAATGTACCATATTTGGGGAACTATGCTTCTCAAGTTCAAATTGTCTCTTAGATGTCACATCAGCAGGCGAGGAAAGTTTTTGTGTGGCATCAAATTCATTATCAAATGCCTCTACTTTTATCTGCATGGCTCTGGCTTTAATCCGGAGCTTGTGTGGCAAAGCAGAGGAATTCACTTCTGGAACTTTAACCACCGTGGCATGTCCATGCTGAAGTTCAACAGGAGAGTGGATTGGGCCCTTGGGAACCTGCTGCTCATCTTCTCCATCCGAAGACTTTCCCACTGCACCATCGTCAGTTTCCGACGTTCTGGGAGAGTTACTGGAGGACCGGCTGACCTGGAGTAGAGGGGGGGAGTGTGAGTAGCCAGGAAAAGAATTTCCCACATAGTTCTGGTACACAGACGCTCGGTAGGTGCCTTGGTCATCTCTCGGCTCTCTTGCATAGTTCTCCAGTTCCACTGGCTCCTGCTTGATGACTTGGAACTTGCTGTCAGGGCTCTGGCAGCCACTCTGTGCAGGGCCCTCCTGAGAATGTTCTAGCGAGGAGACTTCTGACACATCAGACAGAGAGCTCTGTGGAGAGTGCTTAATGACGGAAATGCAGCTGCTCGCCACCACTGAGGGCTCGTGCTCATCCACAAAGGGACTCACGTTGGATTTGGAGGTCTGGTAGTCTTGGAAGTATACTGCTGTAGAATTACTGAGTTTCTGGATCTCTTGAGCATATACTGTAGAGCTAATTAAACCAAACTTTAGTTTTAAGGAAAGGAGTTCAGCTTTTAAAGTGGCATTTTCTTCTCCCAGTGCAATTAGTTTGTTCTCTAAAACCAGGTCATTCAGTCGACGCTTCTCTCGTGATCTCTTGGCAGCTTCGTTATTTTTCCGCCTTTTTTCCCAATACATGGCATCTTTCTTTTCATCAGGGATGAATTCCCGTTTCCTCCGGCATGCTGAAGATTTGTTTTTCCCCACACTTCCTTCACTTAGAAGAAGCTCTTCTCCTGCTGTCAAGTCTTCTGAGACTTCGGTGAAAGTGGAATTCAGCACCATCGCCTTGTCAGCACTGCTACCAGGATCAAGAGATGCCTGCTCCTTCTTGATGGTCTGCATTTTCCTCAGCTGCATCAGAAAACAGCCTTGACCTATCTGTGCAGAGCAGGAGAAAAACTATCTTCTCAGAATTCTCAAATGCTTTCAAACTGTGGTTTTAAAATCCATCAATAGTCTTCCTTTTGTTCTGTCCAGGATAAATCTCTCCAGCTGCTCCCACTGAATGGAGTAGGGGTCTTTTAGGTAACCTGCGATACATAAAAAGAAATAGTTATCCATTGGTAAATATTTACCAACTAGGTACAGGAACTATGCTGAGCATTTAGGAGATACAGGTCTGAACAAGACACAGCTTTCCTTGAAAGAGTTTGTGATCTTAAAAATGAAGTAAGTGCCCAAGACTGTGAAGTTATAAAGGGCAAATCTTTACTGAGACCCATGGGCAGAGTAATTAATACGTGGTCCAGGAGAGTGAGAGAACAACCAGCACCATCTGCCCTGGGGAAAAACAGAGGAAGGCTGTTTCAGGAGGAGAAACAGGGGAGGACAAGGAATATGGTCATGGCGCTGTACAGGAAGGGAATGGCAAATTGCCTTGGTTGGTAAGTTCTAAAACAGTAACTGTATATTGTGGTGCTTCTAAAAAAATATTTGAGATAACATTTATGTCATTGCGAAGCAAACATGCTAACCTCTTAAGAGGAACTTTTCCAAGTAAACTCCTTTATTATCAGTAAATGAATTCTACAGTTAAATGTAGTAAGATATAAATTAACCTATATTTTTATTTCCCCTAAAACCAAAATAAAAAATCACACAAATAATCAAGGTAGTTGTTTTAATCTGACTTATATGGACACAAACCTGTCCCTCACACCCCCGACTACCTGATGGGCTTATGTCCACCTCATCCCCCCAGGGGACTCAGCACACCTAACTGTGAAGGACTCTTCTCAATAAAGCCATCTCTTCTGATGCTTCTGTGCTATGAGTTTAGAAACATTCTTTTTTCTGGTTCCTTCAAATTGATTTATCAAACATTCACTTAAGAATGAAGCACCAAAGTATTTTTTTTGGTCCTGAAAATTCTGTAAAATAGATTTGATTTATACGGTAGCTTTGGAGTAAAATAAAAAGTGACTATTCAAAGGTTTTTTTTCTTTTAAGTACAGTGAGATTCTTGAAACTTAAAATTATTTTGAACTGAGTAAATGTGGTTATAGAAAGAATTTCTTTCCACTTTACTAATTAGTTTCAAACAAATATAAGAACTGAAAAATAGAACCATCAATTAGCTTCCCCTTACACTGATGAAAGATTCATAATCTGAATCTGACTTGCCATGAGATAATAAACCCATATATTAGGTTCCAATCACAATCTGTTTGTGGTGGTTTTCGGATCTGTGTTTCCAGACAGGGCTTCTCCACCTAATTTTCCATAAGGCAGTACTTTCATAGAGAATCTGTGATGAGACAACAATCATTCACACTGTGTGTGGCACATCTATCCGGACACATTGAAAGGGTGTCATGTTTTGTTCAATGCCACTCCTTTCTCGTGCATAGCTTTACAATGACTAATGAAAAGGAGTTTAATTTTATCACCCAGAAAAGCCTGTCACCTTCTTGTGTCTCTTCCAGAAGTTGTAGAGGGAATGATGTAATAGTTTTAGGATCATAAAGAATAAGGTTTAATGCCACATGTTTGTCTATCAAACTGAACCAGCAAAAAAACAGTAAGTTGCAAGTTAGTGAAATTTGGGATAAATACAAAGTTTCTGTTTGTTTTTGATAAGCTAACTGTGGTGGGAAATGAAGGCAAGGAGTTGGCCATAGCAAGCAGTGATGGTATAGAATGGGAATCTTCTAGTTACCACTTTAGTAAAATAGCACTACTTCTTATATTTCTACTCAGGGTTTGTCTTCTGACACAAAAGCTCATTTTCCCTCTACATGGAATGGTTTCTCTCCTCTTGGTAAGGATCTGTATGCCCTGTTCAGTTAATAGTCCCTCTAGAGTCCTGGCCAAGGCATAGAGAAAACAATCCTACTTCCATTTACCGAATATACCGAACTTGCCTTAAAATCTTTTAACCCCTTTCTTCTAAGTGCCTAAGTACTGTATGTTCACTTTGCCATCTCCGCAGATTTGTTGGTAAATTCATACCTGCAGCAAACCTATCTGCGTTTTACTACATGTACTACGATCTGGGATTCTTCCCTCATCTGCACAAATTAATTGCCTTGTGACTCCACTGACGTCACATACGATCTTAGGATATTTTCTATAGCATTATTTACCAAATAATCTTGCAGTTTTGGAAAAAGTTTATAAGCAGTGTGAGATAATGCAGACAGAGTTGCTGATTCTATACACTGTGTATCTTCCTACACGTTTGTTTTGTATGCCCAACAGGTAATTCCTCACTTAATGTCCGAGATAGGGTCTGTAACTTTATGTAAAACAATGGATAATGAAACCAATTTTACCATAGGCTAATGATTTAAACAAGAGCTAAGTTTCCACAGCATTTCATCAACGTTAGAACATAATGGCGTGGAATAAAATGTTATTGGAGGACCTACTGTACTTCAAGGCCCAGATTAATACAGGTGTATCCTAGCAACAAACCAAACATTAGCTGCTCAACATCTGACTAACAGTCACTCATCTGCCTTTTATATAAGAGAGTTTTGTAACCAAAAAACTATTCCGATACTTTCTTCTGAATATTATTTTGTAAATTCTAAAACAATGTTTTGCTTATGAACAGACAGCTTCTCTTATCCATTAAGTGATTTATTCAACACATAAGGAGCAGCTACTGTTCACTGAGCCCGCCTGGGGCCACATACAGGCAGAGGGAGAAACCGAACTTCCAAGAGCCAAGGGACTCCTAGTCTTAGGTGGGAGACAGACTTGAGAATATAGCGGGAAGCAAGGCTGTGTGCGGAGTGATGCCAACAAGGGGGCCTGGTACACTTATCGCATTGTTTGTAGCTGCGCTGCTTTTTTCTTGGTATGGTGATAAAAACAAAAGCAACCAAAACAGGTTCCATTACTGAATACTAACTAGGCAACAGGCACTGTGATTACTTCAGTACCCTCACAATAACCATTTTCAGATGAGGAAACTAAGGCTCCAAGAAGTTAAGAGACTTGTCCAGTGTCACAAAGCTAGTTAAGTGTCAGAAAAAAAGACTCCAGTCCAGGTCTGGCCCCAATCCAATTCCTCTAACAGTACTCCTCCTACACTGGCAGGGGGCTGCTCTGGTGTGTAGTCCTGCAGTGCAGCTCATTCACATACAGCTCCTTTTCTGCGTTACTCTCATTTCTGACTCATATATACCCAATTACTAAGTTATTCTGGGGACAGTAAGGCAATGCTAGATGCTGCCAGAGCTTCTTTAAGACAACAAAGGTACCACCTGAACCTTTTCTCTAGTTTCCACAGAGTTGAGAAAATATGCTAAATGTTTCTATCTAGGCTAAAATTTTAGTCTCTTGGCAATCTTCTTTATGCTAAAATAAATAGAGGGAAAAAATCACAGCTACGGACATTGTCACCTGTACTTTTTAATAATACGAAAGATGCATTCGTTTTTCAACATGGGGGTGGAGTGGGGAGCTAAAACACAGCTAAGACTACGTCTGGGCCAGAGATGGGCCCTAGACTCTATGTATGTATGTCTCTCAGCAATGAACTCAAATTGAGGCGAACACAAAGGCAGGTTACAATGCCTTCTAAAAGCATAAGTATTTATGTTCAACAAATGACGTTATTTCAAATTCCAATGTTTTGCCTTATGATTAATGTAACAGCCACTTCATCTCTGCCTCATGTATTCAGATCACCACTAACACTGTGCTATATTAGTCACTACTTATGTTTTTGGTGAGTAATTGCCATTAAATGCCAATTCTATGACGTTGGTGTATTCAGAATTAGGTAATAGGGCTGCTTCTTAAAAGTACAAATAAAAAGATAAATTTAAGAGCAGGTGTCATCACTTCCTAATGGGCATTTTTTCCCCATATCTAATATGGATGTGCTATCGCTAATTAATGCCTTTTTCATAGTACATGACACTATTTCTACAGGCAGGAATTCTCTTTCTTAAGCCTGGAGTTTTAAAGTCTATTTAACTCAGATGACCTAAATATCGTTTTTAATTAACAATAAAATTTGGCTTAGAAAATTCCTCTAAAAGAATTAAACTTTACAACATAAATTCTAGACCAAATTTCTCCTCCAGGAGTGACCTCATTACTCATGTTTACAATGAATGGCAGACCTGCATCTTCCCTGACCTCCAGCACATCTCTCACAGAAATAAGGGTTGATAACTCAAACTCTTTACAAAACACGAAAAAAAGAAACATTTTGTTTCAAGCACCTGAAATCTTACTAATAGTTTAGACATTAAAATCTACTATGGGAAAATTTTGTTATTAATTCTCATTAAAGAAGTCTTATTGCAAATTTTTTCTTGTACGTATTTTGATTTTTTAATTCTGTCAAAAAAGATGAAATACTACTTCATATGCCCAATTAAATAAAAAAATCTCATTTTTTCTCTACTCTGTGAAATGTGCTGTTTATTCCCTCAGAGGTACTGTATAGATACTATTTCAGAAAATCCTTTTATGTGAAACTATAAACTCTCTCTCCAGTAAGCAGACAATTGCTTGTTTTGGAGATAAGTGCCATTTTAGTGAAAGAAAATAATGTTAATTTTATTCATTAATTGATTTATTCAACACATATGGAACTCTTTAAAACTGTTAATACTAGTAAAATATTAACCTACATTTTCTTCCTGAAGGTAAAATCCATGACATAACTTTTTCAATAAAATGCTTTACTTCTTTTCATGGATAAAAATGAAAGCCAGTATTTAAAAGCAGAGATAAAGTAGGAAAAGAATACACCAGGACAATCAGGGTGGAGTGGGGGTTGAAAAAAGAAAACACTGAAGTTGTAAGAAAGGATTTTCTCATCAGTCTGAAAAATAAAAGGATTTTAAATTAAAAAAAAAAATTTGTTAAACCTCTCCGACTGCCAAGGAAGTGCCTCCCATTAATAATATACTTCTGTCTCTAGTAACACAGACTTTTTCACCCTAAAGCCAGAAAGAAAACGTGTGTTTGACCGAGATAGGAGCATGTACGTAAACAGACGCTCTCACACTTTGCCAAAATCTAGCCGATCAAAGCAACAAATTGACCTACTTTTTCTATTTGGTGCATCCATAAATAAATGTGTCAAAACCTGATCGAGTTTATGATAAATGAAAACATTTCAAGTTTCTTGCTCTTCATCCTCCACAAAGGACTACTTGAAAGTTAGATTTAAAATTAATCAAGATAAAATTGCATTTTATTATAGCAGTAATATAATTGAAGGAATTTAAATAAAACCGTATAACTTGACTTTTTCTAGTAAAAAGAGGCCAGTGTTTCTAACGCAGCACAGGAGGAGAATATTCTGAAGACTGCGCAGAGCACCACGCAGATGCTAACACAGCTGCGGGGCTTTAGAAACCAAGACAAAACCACCCTCACGGCAGACAAGAGGAACTGGAGGTTGGGGGGGTGGAACAGCAGTGCATTAAAAAAAAAACTGCAGTCATTTTTAAATGGGGATTTTTTTTATTGGCCAACTGATTTTTTAAAATTCTATTACAGTTGTCCCAATATTTTCCCTTTTGCCCTCCCTAGCCCACCCCTCTCGCCCACAGTCAATCCCCTCTCTGTGTCTTTTTTCTTGAAACTTTCAGAAAGATAATTTATCAGTCTAGCAAATCTAAGCTGAACTCGTAAGGGACACCAACAATCACAAAGTAACCCAGCTATATAGGACATTCTGAGGCAGGTAATGTCGGAATCAGGCAACAAGTAATGATGGCAAAGATGGCCTGGGTACAGGGTGGGGGGAGGGAAAGTACTTGAATGTTTGTGATTATAATGAAGAATCATTCCAATTCTCCTCAGCTTGACTTTTTGATTGCTTCTTTTTAATTTCACTTTCTTTCCCAGTGAGCAGATGATTACAAATGTCATTTGCTTTATTATGTGCCTTACAAACAGGACATGTTTTTTATAAATGTTTATGTTTAGTGTTTATTGGAAGGCTACTTAATTGCAGTCTAAGATCCCCGGAAAGTTAATTAATAAAAGACACCATGTTCTGATAACTTAAAGGCTTATACACATCATTCTGATTCCAATGAAACCGCACTTCTTGTGAAAGGCATCTAGTAAATCTTTACTCAACTTTCTTATCGTAAAAACAAGCTTATGCTCTCTAATTAAAACCATACGAGTAACAGTTTTTTCTTTTTTTACTACAGGAAAGTTATTTGAAAAGAAATTTGAGAGATAATTGGGAGTGGTGGTAACATAAGTTCATTCTGAAACTGAAAAACTCTTATGTAATGTCTGTGATCAAAGGTCACCGTATTTCGACATTTTCATGAGTCTGATTTGGATAAAAGTCAACTCAAGTATAATGTAGAAAAATAACAGGATATCAAACAATGTGTTAATTCTGTGAAATACAGGCCTACCTTCCCAAAACAAGAGATGAATATTAAAGGAAACTTTAATTACATTGTTTCTGTCATATTTGAATTCAATCCCAAGTGTGCTCTCAGTCCTCAATACAAATTAAAAATAAACAACAGCACTGATGCCATCTGGATTACAATGGAAATAATGAAGTATGTGTGATTTTAGCTTGGGTAAAAATAAAGGCTAGGCAAGATGACCACACTTTTTCCACAACATGCTGCAATCACAGTCACATCTGAGAACTGACTGTGGACCACAGCAAGGTCAACTAGAAATATCCACTCAGCTGGTGAGTCAGGCACATTGCTCAACCCGGGAAAGGGCTCTAACAAAGGGGTTTGAACTTGCAGATTGTTGCATCACAGTTATGTTATAATTGCACTTTGCAAAGATAAGCCTTTAACACAGAAAAGGAAATTGCTTCAAAAAATTACAGTGAACTTGTACTCACTCTCAGGGAAGGGAGAGAGACAGGAGGGATGACCCCTTCCCCATCCTGTTTTCAGGCTGCTGATCAATTTCTCTCTGCCTCCACTTCCCAATCTATAAAATGGGTTTGATAAGAGAACACTCAACACAATGCCTAGCACCTGTTGGATAAGTGTTTAATCAGTATTAGTTCCTAATCTCATTTCTGAAGAAAGAGCAGTAGCAAGGCAAGGGTGATAAAGGTTAGTTCTAGGCCTTTTTAGCCTCTACAATTCTTAGTGAAGAACTGCCCTGTGTCACAAATATAGGGTTAACCAAATGAAACTTTCTTCTGTGTAAATCAAAAGGGTCAAACATCAGCAATTTCAGCCTTACGGGCTACACACACTCCCTCCAAGATCTCAGACCGCAGAATTTTAGATGTAGAGATTATCCGGGCCACGGAAAACGGCCACAGAGAGGTCACAGGAACTGGAAAAAGCCCAGCTCTTATGCACTTTTTGCATCATTCCTGCCACCATCAATGCACCTCTCTGTTTCTTTAAGTTCCCCAAAACATTAACCCAGTGGCTTGGGAAGTTTGAGGTTCTGAAACCCTATCAAGAATTCCCTTCAAACTTAATTACTATTGAACATATGGCAAAGGGGCTTGAGAGAAAAATGTTAGTCATTATTAGAAGAAAAAATGTTTCAAGAAGGCTCTTTAATTATAGGCTTAATACAAACTTCAATCCTTACTATTAATGCGCAGAGAAAAATGAAGATGATTATCTTTATTTTTTAAAATCTGGTTCATGGTCAATAATACAGGAAGCATTTACTAAGCTCCTCACAACTGCCCAGCTTCACAGGTTTTATTCCCTCAGTTTACCCAAAGGCCCAGGGAAATAAGAGCAGCACCCAAGATCATAGTCTGGGGCCACTGGATCCACCTCTTGCTAACCCAGAGCCTGTGCTCTTAACACTTTACCAAAGGAGTACTCTAATTACTGACAGTGGCCTTAAATTCAAGAGACAAATTGTAAGGGAAGGGTGTAGGGTATGATCCCGCAAAAGCCAACTTTTTATCAAGGCAGGCTGCACTGCCGCGCACTTTCAGAGAACATCTGAGGTCGCCCCGACTTCACTGCGAATGAGCGCCTGAGCACAATCTCAGACGTGTCTGTGCCAGGATGAAAGTACTGTACTCTAACTGTAGGACGCGGCATCTGCGTGGGTGTTTTGATTTTTGTTTTATTTTAAATTCAGGGGATTCAGTTCTCTCTCTCTAGCCTTTGAACGCATAAACTAAAGGTTTAAAAAAATACATTGACTTAACTTGCCACTCAATCTGGGGCCCTCCTTTCCACCAACTTCAAGAGCTGGAGCGCTCCCCCACCTCAATTTCTGTGGTGTGTTGGCATTTGGAGATTTTCTTAGGTCTTTTGCACATTTCATGAATACCGAGCGCTAGGCTCCTAAATACAATGAAGCCTCCGGAAACAAAGGTGTCTGTGGTGCTCAGAGGCTCACCGTGCAGAAGGAGAGGAGGCAGGCCTCTCCCTGGAGCTGCACTGTGTTGCGGCCTGCCCCGGGTGCCTCCTACCCCTCCTTACTCCCCTCCCTTCCTGTCCTGCTCCCCTCCTCTCCCCTCCCTCAGCTGAGTGAGTGTCTAGCACACCCGCACTCCAGGCCTGGGACTGTCCCTCACCCCGCCTGG
Source organism: Desmodus rotundus (assembly GCF_022682495.2). Classification (NCBI taxonomy): domain Eukaryota; kingdom Metazoa; phylum Chordata; class Mammalia; order Chiroptera; family Phyllostomidae; genus Desmodus; species Desmodus rotundus. The sequence goes on from NC_071387.1 coordinate 85,200,319, forward strand.
TAGTGCCTCCCTGGGACCACCCACCCCCCCAACCTCCGCCCGCCTAGTGGGCGGCGCAGCAGGGCCTCGGCACAGCTAGGACCCCAGCGCCAGAACAAAGGAATGTGGGAGGGGGAGAGCAGGAGCGCACGCCTCCGAGCAGTCCCACTCCAAGCGCCGCCCAGGGTGCCTCTCGGTGCCTACCCGAGGTCCCCACAAGCCAGTCCTACACCCCCAGACCCCACATGTCCGGAGGAGGGAGGGTCGCACTGGAAGGTCACAGTCCGAAGGTGGCGCTACGCGGCCTCCCCAAAGGCCAACCCCAGCTCCAAAGTAGGTTGGGGTCTGATACTTACTGGGGTACCAGGAGCAGTATGAGCTTCTGGGAGAGCGAATGCAATTATTTGGGGTAATATAATTAGTTCCAGTGATGAATCTTTATAATACCCCCCCCTCAAAAATCCCTACAACGGTGCACTTTAATTATTTAAATGTTATCTTAGGAAAATCTGACAATGTACACACCATCATACACATATATATTAACACATACTTACACGAGTAAGAGCCCAAGAAACATAAAATCTGAGTACATTATAGTATATTCATCTATCCTCACATAAATATAACTAGGTTATCCAGACAAAAATACAACCTACAAACCTGTATTCTTTCCCATAAGTCATATCTGGTCTTGAGAAAAAAATACTATGTGAAAAATACTTGTGACCTCATTCGCTTTTATTTACAGAAACCAAGACGGGAAGATGACATTTGGCCATCCCCTGCTATTTCAGTAATAGCACTTTCCTAAAGTGTCCTTTAAAAGGATAAACGAGGGTCAGAATCCAGCAAATTACCAGGCTTGGCGAAATGTCTTCCTAAAATATAATCTTATCAAAGGTCTCCGAAGGCGTGGAGTTACAACTACAGCCAATGGCCTTGAACTTGTATTTGCACACAGCCCTGGAAAACACCAGAAATAGCACTGAGAGGCCACAATTGTTAAAATGTGATAGGACTAAATTTAGAAGAACGCACATTTCATTTAGGGCAAAAGACATGCGTTAGGCAGCATGAGCAAACTCAATGCTTACTCGGTTGTCTATTTTCCTGTTTAATATATCTCTTTAAAAAAACGGTTACAGTGACATTTAAAGGCTGAGATTGTCCTACTTTCTTTGTAACAAGATTATAAAATCATGTAATTAGCTCCCTCTTCCTATGCTCACTGCCAGCAAATTCGGCAGTTACATAATGCAACATTTCCAGGAAACTATTATGTGATATGTCATGTCGCGTCTGGAAAAGCAACGACAATAAGGGCTGATACTAAGGAATGCATTCAAATTAGGAAGGTAGGAGTAAGGAAAGGGGGTAATCGTAAGGAAAGGGGGTAATCGTAAGGAATGCATTAAAATTGGGAAGGCGGGGAGGTAAACGTCACAACGGCTCGTTCCAGATTTAAAAATAACAGCTCGGAATACCTAAGGAACGAACCCTGATTAATATCCGAGATCAGAATTCAACCCGAGAAACTCTTCCTTTCATGTGCTGTAGGAGTGTTTTAAAATATATCTTTTTTATTTGGGACGCACTAAAGATGTAAATAACAATCAAATACTCAACGTTGCGCTAAAATTACCACATCATCGCACACGTACGCGCACATTCCCAGATCAACCGTAATCCTTGCCAATATTTCACCGTGGGCAGATTATGCAATGTATGCAAGGACAAACCCACAACCTCCCCGAGCGCTGGTACAACACGCTGACGACAAACACGGTGGAAAACGTCTGGGCACACACAGACCGGACACAAACAAACGCCGCGTAGGCATTCTCCGAGTGCCGTCACTGTTCACGCCACCAACCCTTTCTCAACAAGAAAATCAAGACTATTCCCCATTACTCAGCTCCCCTCCTCCGCCTCCAGCCCCACAGAAGGCAAGAGAAAGGAAAACGCGTTGCCCTTCCCACTCGAGATGGCTCAGCCTCGTCTCAGTCTCCGGAGCTTCTCTCTACCAAAACATCAATTTTCCCGAAATCAGGAGACATTATGCAACAGAAGCGGCGTGGGGGAGGAGGGCGGGGGGGGGGGGGGGAGCTGAAACCAGCCCGCTCTACGTGCTAGCGCGAGGGCACTGCAATAGAAGCAGACACTTTTGCTGCCCTCCCGACAAAGCACCAAAAGTTTATGTAACGAATGCCCCGCGCACACTTGCCGCCGCCGGCCAGCCCCGCGCACAGCCCGGCCCGCGCCCGGCGGCCGCGCGCCCCGAGAGCGTGCGGGGAGCCGGGGTACTGGGCCGGGCCGGCAGTGGGCGGAGCGCTTAC